>NW_009708440.1:0-16155 GCF_000703405.1 Apaloderma vittatum | reverse complement strand
CGCGAGAGCTGCCCGGCGGCGTCTGCCGAGGCCAAGGCAGGTACCGCCTGCCGAGCCCAGTATCACGTTTGATTAGCAAATACCATATGTCTGCTATTACAGCAACAAATTATAATTAAAGAAAAAAAACACTATTACACAGCTTAGCATTTACATGTGCTTATGTACAACAATCGTGTCATTTTCACAACATACAGAAATTATTCAGAGGATGTAATTATAATGGTATTAATTCAGATAAGGAATTTTTCAGAATGTTCTAAAGTAAGAAGACTTTGAACAGCTGCAAATGAATCTTTGAGAACTATTTTATTGACAGGTGCCAATAAATGAGAAGTAGTATGCCTTGAAAGGATACGAAGCGAGTTGGACAATTTTAACCATGAATACACAGAGAGTGAGCTTTAATATTAGCTACTGCTGTTGAGGAAGAAGCCTTGGAGATGCTGGTCTTAGTTTTCTCTTTTTTTGAAAAAGAAATCAAGTCCTGTTTTTAATAGTATGTGAAATTGGATGTTGAACATTAGGAAAAGAATTTGAAAAATTGAAAAGCTCATTTATTTATTTATGTGCAGGCAGAGCCTGCAGTTATATTCTGAGGTGGACCCTACTACCCCAGTGGGACAGGCTCTCTTCAAAACTCAGTTCGTAGCCAAATCTTGGATCGATATTAGAAAGAAACTAGAAAAGTTGGAAGATTGGCAGGAGAGAGCATTGGATGAGTTACTTAGGGAGGCCCTGAAGGTGTATGTTAGAAGAGAGGAAGAGGCTCAGAAGAAAAGACGAAGCTGTTGGTGGCGGCTGTAAGGGAAGGAAAAGGGGAGTTGGGCGACCAGTTCCCCAGGGACGAGATGGTAAGGGATTTAAGCGGGTTCCTCAGACAGTGGAAAAGAGGGACGTAAGTGGTATGGAGTGTTGTTATTGTAAAAGGAAAGGACACATGAAGAAGGATTGTAGAAAGCGAATCCAGGATGAGAAAATGTTTAATGAGGATTAGAGGGGTCAGGGGCTCTTTGTGCTGGGGATCCCAAAAAGAACGGAGCTTCGAGTTCCTTGTGGACTCGGGGGCCGAACGATCTACAGTACAGCGAGTACTCAGAGGATGTAAGATATCCTCTGAGAGTGTTCAAGTCGTGGGTGCAAAAGGGGAACCATTTCAAGCCCCTGTAATAAAGAAGGTAACAATAGAATCTGAATGTAAATTTGGGGTGGGATCCCTTTTGGTCGTTCCAGAAGCAGATTATAATCTACTGGGAAGGGATTTGATGATTGAATTAGGAATAAACTTGGAAGTCAAAGATAAAGATTTAATCGTAAAATTGTGGCCCTTAAGAATCCAAGATGAGGAAAAGATCAACCCTGAGGTATGGTATACCCCGGATACCATAGGCAAATTAGACATTGAACCTTTTGAGGTAACGATCAAAAATCCAGAGACTCACGTAAGGATTAAACAATACCCACTTTCCCAGGAAGGGCGGAGTGGACTAAAGCCAGAAATTTACCGGCTTTTAAGACAAGGGTTATTAGAACCCCATATGTCACCCTGTAATTCCCCAATTTTCCCTGTTAGGAAGCCAGATGGCTCTTATAGGCTAGTGCATGATTTATGGGAAATAAATAAGAGAACAATTACTAGGTCCTCAGTGGTGGCAAACCCCCATACTTTATTAAGTCAACTAAATCCAGAATGTCAGTGGTATTCAGTAATAGACCTTAAAGATGTATTTTGGGCTTGTCCTTTAAAAGAGACCTGCAGAGATTACTTTGCTTTCGAATGGGAAGATCCAGATACCCATTGCAAGCAACAGCTCAGGTGGACTGTACTTCCCCAGGGGTTTACAGAATCTCCTAATTTATTTGGTCAAGCCCTGGAGCAAATTTTGAGGAGTTATCAATTGGGAGAAGGGGTAACCTTAATACAATATGTGGACGATTTGTTATTAGCTGGTCAAGATCAAGAGACTGTTAGGGCAGAAAGAATCAAACTTTTGAATTTCCTGTGTCTTCAGGGACTCAAGGTATAGAAATCGAAGTTGCGGTTTACTGAAGAACAAGTGAAATATTTAGGACATTGGATTACAAAAGGCTGTAAAAAAAATGGACCCAGAGAGAGTAAGAGGGATTTTGTCTCTTCAAGCTCCAAAAAGTAAGAGACAGATAAGGCAGATTTTAGGGCTATTAGGGTATTGCAGACAATGGATCGAAGATTTTAGTAATAAGGTAAAATTTTTATATCAGAAACTGACTATTGATGCATTAGTAAAATGGAGTGAAGAGGATGAGCAAAAATTAGAAACCCTCAAAACTGATCTAGTGAATGCTCCGGTACTTAGCTTACCGGATATGAAAAAGCCTTTTTTCCTTTTTGTGAACAGCAACGAAGAAACAGCTTGTGGAGTATTAACTCAAGAGTGGGCAGGGAAATGAAAGACAGTGGGATATATTTCAAAGCTTTTGGACCCTGTCAGCAGGGGATGGCCATCTTGCTTACAGTCCGTTGTGGCAGCTGCCCTCTTAGTAGAAGAGGCTCATAAGACCACCTTTGTGTAGTAGAATTTCTTGTGGAACAAGAAATCAATATACCTCTTTAAGGTTTGGACAATCCAGCTTGTGCTCTGTCTTTGAAGTTTTTCTTGAAGAGGGAGTAAACTGGTTTTTGTGAGAACTGTGCTGGGTATGCAAGGACGTATGACAGGATGTTCTAACCACAGCAAGGGCATCTAACACCCCCATGGCTTGATAACATTAACAGAAAACAAAGCTTATTCTAGCTTGCACCTGGTGTGTGTGTACACTGCCTAACCGTATATATATTGGGCTAATTTGAGCAATAAATTGAGGACGGCATGGAATCGTATCGGTGGGATTGTCGTTACTCGGTTGGCTCTCCGAAAGGGACCCTCTTCACCTTTGGGGGAGAACTAAAAGTATTAACTCCACACAATATTTGGGGAATATTACAACAGAAGGCAGATAAATGGATTACTGATGCTAGATTATTGAAATATGAAGGAATACTCATCAATTCCCCCAAACTAGAGATTAAGACTACGTCCCTCCAGAATCCAGCTCAGTTTCTGTATGGAGAACGTAGTGAAGAATTGATGCATGATTGCATTCAGTGTACAGAGCAGCAGACAAAAATTTGTGAGGATCTAGAAGACCAGGAGTTAGTAGATGGGGAGAGAATATATGTGGATGGCTCTTCTCGGGAATCCAGGGGAATCGTAAATCAGGGTATGCTTTAGTAAATGGAAAAACTTTGAAAGTAATAGAGTCTGGACACTTAAACAAATCCTGGTCAGCGCAGGCCTGTGAATTGTATGCGGTAATGAGGGCATTAAAACTTTAAAAAGGAAAAGTAGGAACAATTTATACGGATTCAAAATACGCCTTCGGGGTAGTACACACATTTGGGATGATTTGGGAAGAAAGGGGTTTAATTAATTCTCAAGGAAAAGGGCTGGTACATGAGGAATTGATAAAACAGGCTTTAGAAACTTTAAGGGAACCTCAACAAATTGCAATAGTGCATGTAAAAGGACACCAGAAAGGAACCTCTGATCAGATTAGGGGAAATAACCTTACTGATGAGGAAGCGAAAAGGGCTGCTCTCTTGATCTTACATCAAATTGAGCCTAACCCTGATAAGCAAAAAGAAGTTCCCAACCCTTACCCAAATCTGACCTTTAGGAAGCAAGAACAGGAAAAATTGAAACAGGAAGGAATTAAAGAGGAGGAGGGAATTTGGATTCTGCCTGACAGGCGGGAAGTGGTACCCAAAGCCCTAGTTTGGAAAATCTTACGAGAACTACATAAGAAAACCCACTGGTCAGTGTAAGCTTTGGTGGATCAATTTGCCACCAAATACATGTGTATAGGAGTTTATAATCTTGCAAAGAGGATTATAGAAACCTGCATAATTTGCCAGAAAGTTAACAAACGAAGTTTGCGCGAAAAAGTACAAGGGGGAAGAGAATTAGCCCTTAGGCCGTTTGCAAAAATCCAGATAGATTTCACAGAACTTCCCAAGGTGGGAAATATAAATACCTGTTAGTCATGGTGGACCACTTTACACATTATGTGAAGCTTTCCCAACTGCTAGGGCCACAGCCCAGACAGTAGTGAAAGCCTTGCTTGATCATATTGTTCCTCGGTATGGAATAATAGAAGTGATAGATTCAGACCGAGGTCCCCATTTTGTATCCAAGACAGTTAAAGAAGTTTTAGCCTCTATGGGAACGAAGTGGGAATATCACACTCCATACCACCCTCACAGCTCAGGCAAGGTAGAAAGGATGAATGGAGAAATAAAGAAACAACTAAACAAATTAATGCTAGAAACAAAAATGTCTTGGGTAAAATGTTTACTGTTAGCTTTATTAAATATTAGAACCCAACCTAGAAGTGACACTGGAATTTCACCTATTGAAATGTTATATGGGATGCCTTATGACCTAGAAATCCCATCTGATCACCCAATATTAGAAGACCAATACCTTCTTGAATATATTTGTGGGCTCATGAAAAGGCGAGTAGAGCTTCGAAAAAAGGAACTTATAACTCAGAGATCCCCTTTACAAATGGCGATACATAACATTAGCCCAGGGGATTCAGTCCTTATTAAAACTTGGAAAGAAGCATCACTAACCCATAAATGGGAGGGCCCGTTTCTCGTTTTACTTACTACAGACTCTGCCATATGGACCGCTGAAAGAGGTTGGATCCATGCAAGCTGAGTGAAAGGACCTCTAAAAACTGAAACCTGGGAATCAACACCCCTCCCTGATGGACTGAAACTGCAGATTAAAAAGAAAAACGGTCCTCAGTAAGTAAAATGGAACTGTGCCCAAGCGTGGCGGAAATTCCACCTGACTGGAACCTCCAGGCTTATAGCCCAGAGTACCTATCCAGACTGCAGAGATGGTTTCAGATAAACCTACAAATTGATAAATTACGAGAAACAGTGTATGCACCCTGGAGACGTGAGAGAATTCCTGCACAAAGTGGAGGTTCTGGTCTGTACTGACTGGTAACCTCGGGACAGGTGTTTGCTTTTTGTTGAGACTTAGAAAAAGACGTTCCTCCTAGCTCCACACTAGGACACGTACATGTGATCCCATGCATTAAGCATCCCACATATGATCATGCGAGCTGGGTAGTATGTCAATGTATAGCATGTCAGGACACTTGGTGCTGTCTTTCTCGGAAACGACAGCCTGAATGCCCTGTGTGTAGACAAGTTATAGCTGACATCATAGCCGACAGATCTGCACACCAAAGACTAGAATTAACTAAGATCTACCAGGTTTTCTGTGGGTGGGAATTATTTCTCCCAGAGCTGTGGGAGTTTGAAGAAGCCCAATGGCACAAAACATTAGAACGGTGTAAAGGATTTAGGTGGAAAAACAGATCTCAACAACGACTTACCTATAAAAAGTGACCAATATCAGAACAGTTGGTGGGCTCATTAACCAAATCCAAATAAAAGGGTGAGTCTCAAGTAGAAGGTATAACTAGCCCAATACAGGTACCCTGTTGTGCCTCGCCCTTGAGTAAAAAGATCGTAACTGGGAGGCATCCTGCAGAAGGAACAAGGCTACTCCTGAAGAACACTGCTACCGAGAAGATGAAATACCAAGCAAAGGGGTAGGCAAAGGAGGCAGAGGGGTGAAAGAGAGTGGAGAACCAAGAGCCTTAAGTTCCTTGAGAAAAACCCCCAGAGAACCTCGAAAATGGGCTGCACGACTACCTGTCTGGCAATTAAGCAGTAGAAACTGCGCCATTACCCAATTTCAACTGATAATGATTTGGAGCCCTCCAACTCTTCTGAAGTATGTGATTTTATTTTGGCTCTATTATCCTATTTGTGCAAATCCTCACCAGCCTTATAAATGGCCTTTAATAAGGTGGCAAGACCAAAAGGTTCTCAAGAGCCAGGAGGTGGCAGGGGGTCCCAGTTTCACAGCCTACCTCTGTGACCTGGTACCAATAACACCCTGCCTCAACTTGAGAGCGTTTTACTTTTGCCCTAGCTCAAACCCAGGTAAAGGGTATTGTAATTGGCCTGGTCATTATTTTTGTGCGTATTGGGGGTGCGAAACTATAGCCTCTGACTGGAATCTTGGGGGTGCAAAAGATCAATTTCTACAAGTAGGATGGGGTCCCACAGGATGTCAACCCCCAAAATATGATTCTATTGGAGGACTAAAACATGGGAAAGTAACCTGTCAGTATGTTTTCCTTAATATCACATGCCCTGATGACCCCGGGTGGACTATAGGGAAAACACGGGGAATGAGGTATTGGGAACCCAATACTGACCGAGGAGGATTAATCCTAATAAAAAAGGAACCGATCCCCAGTTCACCCCAGGCCATAGGACCAAACCTCATAGTAAAGGGCCCCTCATCCCAGGGGAAGAAAGAGAGTCAGTCAAATATGACCATTATTCCTACAATGGAACTGGCCATCTCCCCTACTCCTGCGATGCCCGATTCCTTATGAAGAGTAATGCAAGCTAGCTATGTTACACTGAATGCTACCAATCCTGAGTTGACTACCCATTGCTGGCTGTGCTATGATATACAGCCCCCCTATTATGAAGCTATTGGCACACAAATGCCCTATAATAGGACCAGCGAGAATAACCCTCCACTTTGTAATTGGGGTGATAGGAAAAAAGGAATCACCATGCAGCATGTAAGAGGGACGGGTATATGTATAGGAAAAGTTTCCAGAAGAAAAAAGAATTTATGCAATGAAACAGTGGAAGACTCCAGCTCAGGGCAGGATAAGTGGATTATTCCGACAGAAGGGGCTAGATGGATTTGTTCCAAAATAGGACTAACACCTTGTATATCTTTGGACATATTTAATAGATCGAGCGAATATTGCATCCAAGTAATTGTAGTACCAAAGATACTGTATCACTCAGAATCCAGTGCTTATGATCAGATAGAGAATACCAGTATTAGAATAAATAAACGGGAGCCTATTTCAGCAATCACAATAGCCACGCTCTTGGGAATTGGGGCTGCAGGAGCTGGAACAGGGGTAGCATCTTTAAGTGCAACAGCAACAAGGGTTAATGAGTCTACATACTGCTGTAGATGAAGACTTGGAGAGGATTGAAAAGTCCATATCAGCCTTAGAAAAATCCCTCACCTCGCTATCAGAGGTGGTTTTACAAAATAAAAGAGGAATGGATTTATTATTCTTACAACAAGGGGGATTATGTGTGGCCCTAGGAGAGGAATGTTGTTTTTATGCCGATCATACCGGAATTGTTCGGGATACTATGACAAAACTCCGGGAGGGACTCGGAAAACGAAAACGAGAACGAGAGCAACAACAAAGTTGGTACGAGTCCTGGTTTACACATTCCCCTTGGTTAACCACACTCCTTTCAACAATAGCAGGACCTTTGATTTTATTGATCCTAGGATTGACCTTTGGACCCTGTATTTTTAATAAAGTAATTGGGATAGTAAAAGGGAGGTTGGAAGCAGCTCACCTGCTGCTAGTAAGACAGCAATACCGACACATAAGAGGGGATGAAAACGAAGATACCCTTGTACTAGAATTGGCAAAAGAAGCTGTAAGAAAATTTGATGAACAAAATGAGAAAAATAAAAAGGGGGGATTGTAATAGAAGACATATGGTATTTGTTAATCAAATTTTATGCTGTGCTAGTAACAAAGCTGAAGTTGCTTAAACCACAATATCCTGTTAAGCAAACATGTACCATAGCATTACCATAAAAGGACACTTATATAACTATATCTGGGTGCGCCTCAGCAAGATCACCTAAGCAAAGAGAGGACAACGCAGAGGAAGATTACCAGCCTTCATCCCCCGACCACCAGGAGGCATGAGGAGACCCCTCAGCAACAACTGGCGCAAGCGCAGTTCGAGATATGGAACTGACACGTCAACCCGGAACTAAACTTCAATAAAAAGGGACTGTTGGGGGAAGAAAGCGCGCGCCGTTGGTAGAGCAAAGACTCCCCGGCTGCCCAGCGCTGCTTTGCTTGCTCAGCCACTTGCTAATTTTAATAAATTTTATGAGTCTCTTAAATTGACTCCTGCATTTATTACCTCAATCTATAACAGTTGCATTATTGGTTTAAAACTGAATAATAATACCTGGCTTGTCCAATCAGAGAAATAGCCTTCCCCTTTCTTCCAGTCTGGACCTATCTTCTTCCACAGAGAAGCCAGTGAAGGCTTTGCTTGCAGGAGCTTTTGGGTCTGGACTGGTACAAGCTAGCAAAAACATACCTAATGTAAAACAAGGAAGAGGGATGCAGTTTATCCTCACAATTATCAGACAGATAATTTTTAGCTATATCTTTTATGTTTTATGTGCACTTCTACCATCTAATAAATTCTGTCTGTAAATTAAACCCACTTTTTCCTTGCCTCACCCAAAAATAAGCTGAGAGGGAGAGACAGGGAGGAAGTTTCAAAGACTCAGGATTTCATTAAATGTAAGAAAATTACTGCAGATCAACATGCAAAGATTCTCCACCATTTCCATGTATTGTCAGTCTTTATGACATTAGAAGCTTCATGAATAGTACAAAAGAAACCTATTTACAGCACAAACATAAAAATGCTTAGGAAATGCATTTTTGCATGCAAAATGTTATCACCTGATTTCAAAGATCCTAATTTTATTCTTCGGAGTTGTAAATATGTGTTTTTCTTAGAAATGAAACATCTGTAAATCACATTTATGGTGTTCAATGATGTCAAAAGATATCTGGCAGGTTGTCTTTGATGGATTTGAACGAGGAAATAAATAACTAGAAAATTCAGCCTTTGGATAAATATATGAAGTTTTTCTAATTGAATTCAGAAGAATTTGTATGTTGTGAATTGGTGTGATGCACAACATGATGAAAGGGGTTTATATCATTGTTGCAGGTTAGGGCTGGGCCAGCCGCTAACACGGACAGACGCTCTCTAACTCCCTCTTCCCCCCCAAAACGGGAAGGAAAAGGGAATGAAGGAGAGAGACTTAGGGGCTGGAAAAGAAAAACTAGAACAGCTTTAATGAAACAGTAATAGAAATAATAGTGAAATAATAAAAGTAAAGAACTATGTCCAGCTGTAGATAGTAGCCCAATATCAAACCTGACTCCCTTCCCAGATATCAATCCCCACTGATGCTGCAGAGCAGGCGGCACTGGGGAAGCCCCAGGCTCAGCGGCGGCAGGAGCTGGATTCAGGGAGCTGGATTCAGGAACTCAGGATCCGGATCAGAAGCAGGAGGTCAGATGGAGTTGTCCCTGGACACCGGCCATTGCAGAAAAGGGACGAAACTCTCATGATCACTCAGTTTATACTAAATATGACGTATATGGAATGGAATACTCTCGTTGGTCACCTGTCCTGTCTATTACCCCCCAGAGGTGCGACCTTTTACTTCCTTGTGACCCCCCTTTACTACCCAGCACCCCCAGCGTGGCACACAGAGCCAGCAGTGGCCTTGGTCACTGTAGGAATAAGTATTAGCAAGAGCCTTTCTGCATCCCAGTGCCAGGCAGTGACTGCAAACATCAGGTGTTACTACTGCTAGTAGCAGGCACTGTCTGCAAAAACACGGTGCTGACTTCAGAAAGTGCAGCTCTTTAGACGAGACAAAACTGGAAAGTAAAAATCATTAAACAGAACTGGGTTTTTAGCTAAACCCAGGACAATCATAAAGCACATTGCATAGACACCGCAGCAACATGTGGATTCTTTGACAGCTGGAAAATGTCTTCCCTTCAGAAAACAAAATGTAATGCCACAATCCAACTGCGCTTCTGGCTTCAGTAGAAGCAAAAGGGTCTTCTAGTAGTATTAGAAGGAACTGATCTCAGTCACCACAACTACAAAGCTAAGTAGCTATGTACTAGTATGAACCTCTTGGGCAGTTTGCAAGTTAAATCATACTTCTGCTGTCCAGCCCTAAAGAAAAAGCAGAATTAACTTTGTAGCAGCAAGATGCAAGAGGCCTTCCTGAGTGAGGAGGGTGTCATGTCAGCACTTGTTTTTCTTTTCAGGCTTTGCATAGCACTGAGACTGCAGCCTTATATACTGTTCTCATAATCTGGTCAGAGAATGAAGTGTGTGTTGAAACATTATGAAAATTCAGATTTATGACATCTCTTTACAGAATTAACTTGGGGGGGAGGGGGAAGCCACTCTTTAACATAACAACAGAAAATACTATGAGTTAACAGGCAACACACCAGTTTGCTTTCCCACCATTTAAGATCCACATCTTCAGACGATTAATAACAATTTCATCTCCTTTCTTTTAGCCTTTGTTTTTACACCAGCCACATCAGAGCCTGCTTCGGGCTCTGTTACAGAGTAAGCCTAGAAGAAAATAAGATGCAAAATCTTGAGGAATAAAAGTCCTATTTTCAGGCAGTCACAAGTTATTGCAGACGATGTGCATCAGAGTGATCTATAAAAGGCTTAAGTGAACTGCATGTTAAAATACAAAACATTAAAAAAAACCCAAACCAACCAATCAGCCAAACCAACCCAACCTAAAAAAACCCACAACAGCTGTATGAGCAAAAATCCAAACATATATGGGTTCATTTTGTTTATAAATCCATAGTAATACATAAAATTGTCTTTTAATCAAACAGAACAGTTCTGTAACCCTTAAGTCATTGCCTTCTCAGGCTTCACAAACTCTGGTGTGAAAGCTGAGTATGATTATATGATCTTTAGAATCTGAAAAAAAAGAGCAATATTTACTGTGTCTTTCATTTTATGAGGCTTAGCTGCTCAAATATGAATGTGTTGCACATGAATCATTACTTCTTTCTATGTAATGAGTACTGCTTATATAATATTTAAGATTACAAATAGAGTTTAATTCCCATCCCAGTTGAATTTCTCCTTATAGAAACCTCATAATTTTCCTAAACACCTAAAACTCCCCTCTTGAAAGAGAAATAAAAGGTATTAAATTTTGCAAGTGACTTAGGATAGGGACAATATTCCAAGCAATATCTTGTATTTACTTACTGAATGTATCTTATTAGCCATTTCCTGACTTTCAGTAAATGCCACTGTTTATTTACAAACCAAAGTGGGCTAAGTTGTGAGTATGTTAGTGTTTTCTGGGAAAAGAAAAAAGAAGAGAGAGGGAGAGGGAGAGGAGAAAGGAGAATTATATGATTTAGAAATGTTCCACGGTGTAGCACTTAAACACATCATTGGTTCCTCTGTCATTCTTCCTAAGTATTTCTTCTGCTCATGCTCATTTCCTGCAATAATCACTGGCATTTTCTGAAATAAAAAAATTGACAGGATGGATTAATGGTCTAAAATGGACAGATTCTAGTTTAAGGGATGTAAGAAAAGACAGAACTTAGCCCTAGGGAATTTGCTTCAATGGCAGTTTGAGCCCCTGTACATCCATAAGCTAACTCCTCCGTAATAAGGTACACTTCAAAAGTGCCAAGGCCAAAACCACTTACAGTTTAAATATTTAATTTACTAAAGTGTGTTTAAATTGCAACATATTAGCGACATACACAAATTAATTCACAAAAACATATTCTCCCACATACATTTGACTGTGTACCATGTTTGATTAGACATTCTCATGCAAGCTTATTTAAATTAATTTTTGACAGAAGAGTAACAAAGGATTTGAAAATTACATATCGCAGTTCCAGGGTTATTGTGGGATTAATGTGGGACAAGTTGCAATGAATTTAAGAGGCAAGATTTCCTTTTACCCTTCTCAAGCATATCCTATTTGTCTGTGTCTGCTATTCTTATACTTCATCTTACTTGCTCTTACCTTACATGGTGTATCAGGCTTAATATGTTTTACCAAATCTCCCTTGGAGACCTTTTAAAGCAATGGTGTCCAGTTTACCACTTGTCATTTCTCATTTCATAACCATGTGATTATACCCTGCAGTAGTCCAGCTCTTTCAGCCTTTATTTTCTCTAGAATTTGTGGCTGAATAAATCTAGCCCTCACAACTGCTTCTTTTGCCTCTCTGTTTCTTGACCTCATTTATTAAATTTTTGATACAAGATGTACCCTCTGATTAGTCTTCAAAAGAAAAAGGCCTGCTACAGACACGTCCCTAGCTTCTTTTTTCCGGTAATATAGACAAACAAACAGAAAAAATAATTTAACAGTTTTTCCACGATGGGCCACCTTGTATAGACTGTGCTTTTCCAACAAAAGCTGGGCCAGATGAACCTTGAGGTCCCTTCCAACCTGATATTCTATGACTTTGTGATTACATGATTACTCATATACTTAAAGACTGTCACAGCACTGCTGTACTGCACCTAATCTAAATGGGAAAACTGTCCTTCTGGAATAAACTCTTAAATTGCTACAGCCTTTGTCAGAGACTAGAACAAAATGTGACCTTCTAATTTCTCTGCCTAATCAGCCAACGCAGTGCGCCACGGGAACATAAGGCAGTTGTAATCACAGTAGGAAAATCTGGTCATAAATTACTAAATCGTAAGCTGTCTAATTTGTCTCCTGATTACATCCACACCTAGTAAGGCTTCTATGTGTCAACGTGCCTATTGATTAAATTTAGATTATTCAAGTATGCAACTGTTTATCTTATACAGAATCCACAATCACACATATAAAACTCATCTAATGCCTTTTCTTTGTTTCATTTTATAGATTAAAAAGAATGCTTACTTACCACAGCTTTCTGGTATGTGTGAATTCATAAGACCAAGTTCCCAAGCCTGTGTTATAAGTGGAAGAGGATACTGAAAAAGACAGGGAACAAAATCACTCAGTCGTCACAATCAACATTTCAAATTTTGTGCAGGTTAAGATAAAAGCCTACTTTTTCCTTTACACCATGGTAGATTTACCTCTCCAGTTTTGTCATATTGTGCAGCGACAGGAATAATTTCTTCCACAGCAAACTTATGAGCAGTAGCTTGAAACTCTCTCGGTTAATCAATAAGTTCTATTAAAAATTAAAAAAAAAGAAAAAATCACAAAGTTTCTGCTATTTTCATTCTGCCAGTTGTCAGACTATGAGAAACGAAGAAAATGAGAGTGTCCTTTATGGACAACCCAAACCACCACTTCCTCTCCAGGAAGCAAAAAGCCTCAGCTTCTTCTTCCTCCTGAGAGAAAACCTCCATTGTTCTTTCAACACCTACAATGCACTTACTTCGGACAATATTATCCACAAAATATTGAAAACGAAGTGGAGAGGTTCATGTAACATGAAATGCATTACCAAAAGAAACAAGACCAATGCTGTGCAAATTAAATGGAGGAAGAGAAGGAGGTAGATTTTGTCCAAAGATCCTGGCTTCTCAGATTCAGTCATCTAGCTGCTGTCCCACTAAATTTTTTTTACGTATTTAATGTCACAAGATGAGGATGAATTTCTGTAAGACATTTCTTTATAACCATGTTCAACTATGACTGCATTTAGTTACTTTAACATTGTAAATGGCCATGTGAGGTAATTATTCAAAGACACTTTGGCAGTAAAAATGTTTAAGACAGACATGAGTTAAAAAAAGAAGAAAATACATGATTTGCCCGAGTTAAAGAAGAAAGTAATTTTGGGTTTCAAACTTTTTTTCCCAGATGACTAGAAATGTATCTAGAATAAACACCTTCATGTTAAATTCACATTGAATGCAATATTTTTTAACTCTGCAATTAGCCCTTAATTGCTATATTTCTTTCAAAAGCTGTTATATTTACTTACCAAAGCTAAAGCCAGCTCCATGTCTGCCTAGATGTAAATTTTGAGCAGGTGTACTAGCATGCGACCTCCATCCATGCCCTGCAACAGTCTGATGCATTTGCTGAAGAGAAAAAGCAGCAGAAGTAAGATCTTTACAGGTCAAGTCTCCTAAAGCTACTAGCCCAACTACAACACAACTTTAAAAGTAGAATCCCTCTTTATCAAAAAATAGATAGAATAGATAGAAAAAATAGTAGAATCCCTCTTTATCAAAAAATAGATAGAATAGATTAAAAAAATAATAGAATCCCTCTTTATAAAAAAATAAGGATAATACAAGGATAAAACAATTACTACAGCAATAGAAGAATTCCTGGCTACCTTAAGTTCTGTTCCTGTGGCAGGCAGTGTTCACACGAACTGACAGCTACACCAGGAATCTCAGGCTTTAACCTATTAACCGGTATCTATCAGCATATTTTGATAATGTCCCAGAGTCGAGTCTGCTTTCTCCTAATAAGCTGCTGCTGTGGACACTTGGTAATTATTGTCATTATGCTCCAAACAGGATAGAATTCAGCTGACTTCATAAGTTTATTTTTCTTCCTCGTACTTAAATTTATTCTTTTCCATTGTAAGTGATTTCTTTGCTTTTTTAAGTTTACTGCCTACAAATATGATTGTTACAGCTATTTCCAGAATGCCTTAATGATGTACAAAAATGTATCTGAATTTGATTTTAAAAGGTTGATTTGCTCTTTTTTTTTTTTTTTTGGTCATTCAGTAGTTATAAATCTGTGAAATGTTTTGGGAAAAAAGGTGAAAAATATTTAACTGGATAAATTTCTGGAAAGACCCAAATCAATACTGTGCGAAAACACTAAGAATGGCTTTTTCTTAATTTTCTTGTGAAAATTTGGAAAGTTAAAAAAAAAATCTTCAAAGCAGTCGCTTATTTCAGAACATTAAAAAATTGAATTAATCATAATAGTGCAAAAAATTTCACAGAAATTTTACTGGAAACTCTAGAAGACAAGGATATTATAGAAAGTTGCAAGCCACAAACATTATGTTACTCCTACCATTCTGACACAGAAAAATAAACCAAACAATACCAACAAACATCTAAAAAGACACCAATTCCTCCAGAACGTTTTATACCTTATTTTATCTGGAAAAAGACAAGATGAGGTTGAAAGAACCTCATAATTGTATTATTTTTTTCTTTCTTTCTTTTTTTTTTTAAAGGAGCGGCTCTTGATAGAGTCATACATGGCTTTGCTACCAAGAAGTTTTGCCTACACTAGCAAAAGTGCTGACCCTAATGCTAAAAGCAGTACCCCATATGAAAGAAGCTGTCAGATTTATACTAGAGAACTTACGTCTATTGTGTTTTCTGTACTACAGTAGTATACAAGGTCACCACTGGAGGTTAGTTTGGGAAAACTCAACACATCCCCACAAAGAGAAATATGAATTGGACAGGTGCGGTTCATACCTGGAAGCTTCATGAGTGATCAGGTGACAACAGATCACGGTTTGCTACACGTCAGAATCTGGATGACCATCCATCTCCTCTGTCAACTTGACTGTTGCTTGGCTCCGAGAAACAGCTCATTTCAACGAAAAGCTGCTCCTGGTGGTGCTCAGATGCAGCTCCTACTGCCTGGCCTTGTGCTGCTGCACGAGCTCCATCACAATCAGAAATACGAGCTTGTGATCAGCAAGACTAATGCTGGAATAACCTGCTGTTTGTTCCCGCAGTGAAGTGTCAGGAGGCTGAACTTGAAATACGAGTGCCCTACGGCGTGCACTATTAACTAAGTGTTGGCTTCCCTTGCCTAAAGCATTACTTTTGATCTATAAAACATTGCCTTCAGATGAGACTTTTTCCCCTCACAGACACTGTTACAGCAACACTCTTGGCACACTGCCCACAGGCTGTATCACCTGGGGCACGGTAACATCGCTGCCTTGAGGCTCTGCCGAGGGGCCCTTTGGCCAGCTCAGGCTCACAAAGAGCTCGGGGAGCAGGGACACCAGAAGAAGGCCTGGGTGAACATGCTGTCTAAGTTTTGAGTGCTTTCCAGCCTCTAGTTTGAAGCTAGGAGGTTATTGGAGGTTCAATGTAGCTAGGAGAACGCCAGCACTTTAGAAGAACAACTACTACGCATCACACGTATTAAAAACATTAGCATAGGTAGCACAGCTAGGGATGTGGCAGGAAAGGCTTTATATAAAGTACCCCGAACGCTAAGCCCGCATGTTTTGCCTCCACTATTTAAGTGTGAGGCAGGAGGTGCCAGACACACACAGGATTTTTCTAAAGACTTTGCCTTTGCCGCAAGTGCCCACGCCCGGTCACACCGTGAAGATCGAGGTAACAGGGGTAACAACGGGGAGACAGAAAAAAACGAGCAGCAAGCA
>NW_009708439.1:1555-1761 GCF_000703405.1 Apaloderma vittatum | reverse complement strand
TCTTTCTTCAGCAAGAATGACTTAATTATGTCCAGCAAAGGCAGTACTCTGTCTTTTCACCACCTTAATTGCCAATGATTCCTGAAACTGCTCCCATTGGCTGAAAACCCAAAACTTTTCTCATGGTTACTTAAAAAAAGTTGTGAGCAGTGACTTGGTGCAGCTTTGGGGCTCAGAAACACCGATTTAGGCAGCTCTGGATCTCC
>NW_009708439.1:0-820 GCF_000703405.1 Apaloderma vittatum | reverse complement strand
GGGATATTTCCACAGCGTGTGCTCCCCTGGCTTTGTCTTTGTTCTGGTTCTATGCATTCACACCATACAAATTGATGACATTTCCCTGACAGAATTATTGCGTCTCCTCCTGTTCTAGGAACTCTTTACGTGCTCCTTTCACTTTCCACTCTACCATCTTTATCGTCGTCTGCTGTTGGTTCTTCTTATTTTGGCCTGCCTTGGTGGTGGCCGGATGCCTCTGGTGGTCGTTTACTCCATCACTCCTCTTCCTCTTCTGTCCCTTCGGTGACCTCCTCCGTCACTTGGCAGATTCTGTGCTCAGAACCAGCTGCAGTGAGGGCAGGTGGTAAGTTCTGCCTTGAAGCGACTGTGCCCCTGCAGTGACAAGCTCTGTCCAGCTGCCACACTCCCGTTGCCAGGCTCAGCCGGTCGAATTACCGCAGCTCTACTCCGCAGCTCTCCGAAAGTGTGTCTTTGTTCTTTGTTTCAGACCTCTAGAGGACGCTTCCAACCCCAAATGTTCAATGATTCGATGATATTGGGGAGCAAAGGAGTGACTGAGGGAGCTTTTGGGCTCATAAAAATGGATTGAGCTTTGGGGCCTCTGAAGAAAACATTTAGGGATCTCTTGGCTGAGCAGCATCCACTTTGGAATATTTTGGCCCTTTCAAACTCCAGTTTAGGGAAGCTTGATGCTCAGAAGCACCAATTTAGAGCATTTTTCTGCCCCCAAATCACCTATTAGGGGAGCTTTGGGTCTGAGAAACAGGCATTTAGGGAGATTTTGGGATCGGCACCACTGGCTTATAGGGATTTGGGGCTCAAAAACTGCAGTTTA
>NW_009708438.1:0-5353 GCF_000703405.1 Apaloderma vittatum | reverse complement strand
TGTGTGGCTTGCCTATAATATTTGTTCTGTTCTCTGTATTAAAAGAAAGAAAGACCACCTCTACATTTTCTTGTTTGTGTGGCTTGCCTATAATATTTGTTCTGTTTTCTGTATTAAAAGAAAGAAAGACCATCCCTACATTTTCTTGACCTTCTCTTCCTTGGTGTTGGGTTTTTAACTGTCCAACTGGCCTACATCAGGAATCACAGGGTTTTGCAGTCATGCAGTGGCTTCAAGACTGAGAGCAACTTTATGGTCAATGATGTTCATGTTAGCAGAGCTCAGGAACACAGAACTGATACAAGGGGTCTACAGAATAAAATAAGTTAACAAAGTTTAGCTCTAGGCAATATTTTGTCCAGGAAAGGGTAACATCAGACACTTCTCAGCTTCCCAGCTATCAGATGGCTTTACCTGGAAAATATTTTTGAGATGTATTTAGGAACCAGAAGTGACTAAAGAGATGATAATCATCTTTCTTTGTAAATGGGTAGGACAAGAGAGATATTTGCATGCCTGTGAGAAGCGCTCCCATACTAAGTCAATCCACATGTGTAATTAAACTGAATTTATTAAGAAATGAAAGCTCCCCCAAATTCACAAGTTCTGGTATCAGTTGAGAAGAGCAGTTACTACACTACACCCAACTTTTAATATTAGAATAATGATCCGGATCGTGTATACACTCACCTGTATAAAGATGAGGACTCTCAACCTGGAGGAGTTCACCTGGTTGGCGGGACAGCTCAAACATATGATTTTAAACAGTGATATTTATACCTCAGTTCAACTTAATTACCATTTGGAGTTTTATAGAATTACCTAATGTGAGGAGTGCTCCCATTCGGGACGCCAATAAACGTGAGGAGTGCTCCCATTCTCAGGAAAAATCCACAGGTATAATTAAACTGGATTTATTTAAGAAGTGAAATCTCCCCCAAGTTTACAGTTTTCTCTGAAATCTGCCCAGCAACCACTGTAAGGGGAAACATCTCAGACTAGGGGGATGCACCTGCCACAATCCACCCTATGACCACAGTCATGATTCGACTTTCCTTGAAGTGGTGACACAGGCACCTCTTGCCTTCAAGGTTAAAAGGGGGTGCAGTCTTGGTGAGGATTAATACTCACTCCAGATAACCATTCCCCAGTTAAATTTTGGGTTACAATAGAACTACAAAATGTAGTGCTATAAAATGTAGCACTAAACACAAACCAACACTTAATAAAATTAGCAATATGGAAAACACGTTCCTCAAACATTGAGATATTGCAGTAGACTACCTCCCATATTAATACAACTTATTTTTTGGCTACCCTGACCAAGAGTCCTTTGGGACGGACTTCAGCATATTGGAGAGATATAGGGGGATGCCCCTCCACAAGAAGGGCCAGAAGGAGGATCCGGGAAACTACAGGCCTGTTAGCCTGACCTCGGTGCCTGGCAAGGTTATGGAGCGGATCATCCTGAGTGCTATCAAGCAGCATATAGAAGACAACCAGGGGATCAGGCCCAGCCAACATGGGTTTAGGAAAGGAAGGTCCTGCCTGACCAACCCCATCTCCATTTATGACTGGATGAGAGGAAGGCTGTGCATGTGATCTACATTGTTTTCAGCAAAGCCTTTGACACAGTCTCCCACAGCATCGGACGGATGCACCCTTCACTGGGTTAAAAACTGGTTGGATGACCGGGCCGAGAGAGTGGTGGTGAATGGTGCTGCATCCAGTTGGCATCCGGTGACCAGTGGTGGCCCCGAAGGATCAGTGCTGGGCCCAGTCCTGTTCAACATCTTTATTGACGATGTGGCTGAGGGGACTGAGTCTGCCCTTAGTAAGTTTGCAGATGACACCAAATGGGGGGGATTGTTAATCTGCTGGGGGTAGGAAGGCACTGCAGAGGGACCTGGACAGGCTGGGGTGATGGGCTGAAGCCAATGGTATGAAGTTCAACAAGACCAAGTGCAGGTTCCTACACTTTGGCCACAATAACCCCCTGCAGCGCTACCGACTGGGGGAGGACTCCCTTTTCCCTCTCCATCCACCCCTCCTGCTGAGGGGGAGAGTGAGGGAGAGGAAGGAACAATTACAGCCAGGACGTGTAGTAAGACCCAGGGCAGACCCTGACTGCTAGCTCCTCTACAGGAAGTGATGGGTCCCGATGGCCTGGCGCAGGTAAATGTTCCTTTCTCCTCTGTGGGCTTAGATGCTTGGAAGGAAGTAGCAAAGAGTTATAGGGACGACCTGATGAGAGTTGCAAAGTGGTTAGAACTAATAGTTAAGAATTAGGATTCAGACTGGTCAGATGTTGATCTTATACTAGGGGAAATGACAGAGACAGAGAAACAATTAATATTAAAAACAGCTTGAACCCATGTGCAGGCACAAATTACAGGGGAACTCTCCAAGGGAATGTGGATGATTATGTCCCCATGAATGACCCTTACTGAGATCCTAATGATCCCACAGATTACCATTGATTGTGTAGGTATCGGGATTGGATCAAATTAGGACATGAGAGCACAATCCCAAAATCTATTAATTATTCAGCTTTAGATGCTATAAAAAAAGGTCCAAGAGAAAGGCCTATTGAATGTTTTGACCAAATCTGAAGTGCTATGAGAAAGCACACCACTCTGGACCCTGCTTCTGAAGTAAGGTGACAACAATTAGTTACCTTATTTCTGGGACAATCCACAACCGACAGCAGAAAGAAATTGCAGAAGTTGAAAGAACCAGATATTAGGGACCTTGAAAAGCTTTTAGAGGAGGCCTGGAGAGTTTTTAGAAATCAGGAAGAAGTGGACAGAGGGAAACTATCTAAAGTGACAGCCAAAGCAACTGGAAAGGAGGAAATAATAGAGGATTTGAAGGATGAGGAAGAGGAGGCAGAGGTAATCATAACGGACGTGGCGGGTTTCAGAGCACTTTGGGACAAAATCAGTGTGTGTATTGTAAAAAGGAAGGTCACTGGAAAAATGAATGCCCCAGGCTCCAGGGGAATCCTCAGGGTGACAATTACTTTGGCAAAAGAAGATTGACGGGGACCTGGGGCGTCTACACTAGCAGACCTGCTGGTTAAAATAAAGCTAGGGAGCGGAGAAAGAGATGCAGAAGTTTTGGTTGACACAGGGGCCTCCTTCTCAATTTTAAACAAAAAACCAGTGCCTTTACGTAATGAATTTATAAACATTGTAGGAGCAACTGGCCCACAGAAAAAGAGGTTCTTTCTAAAACCTTTAAATTTAGAATTAGGAAAAGCCATAGGAATGCCCCAATTTCTGTATTTCCCAAACTCTCCAAAATCTCTATCAGGAAGATACTTGTTAGAGAAGTTAGAAGCCAACATTACCTTTAAGCAAGGGGAAATGGAACTGTGGGTAAATGACAGTAATTTAATTGAGCTGTTAAGTTTGTCCCTTGCAAGCCCAGAAACAATACCTCGTCAGTCCTCACAGATGGAAGAAATACTGAACCAAGTATATCCAGGAGTATGGGCTGCTGGAGTATCAGGGAAAGCTAAAAGTGTGAGCCCAGTAAGAATTGAACTAAAAGAGAAAGCCCCTAGAGTCCATTTAAAATAGCACCCCTTAAAATTAGAAGACAGGAAAGGAATAGAAGGAAAAATAAATAATCTTCAGATATGGTCTGTTGGTAGAATGTGAATCAGAATATAACACATCTATCTTAAAGGTTAAGAAAACGGATAGGTCGTACCAAGTAGTTCAAGTTTTGAGGACCATAAATAAAATTGTTAAAGATTTACATCCAGTAGTGGCAAACCCCTATACCCTTTTAACAAAGCTAAGGCACCATCAGGTTTGGTTCACAGTATTAGATCTAAAGGATGCTTTTTTCTGCTTGCCTATGGCTGAGGAAAGTCAGAGACTGCTTTTGAATGGGAGAGCCCAAGCACTGGATGGAAAACACAACTTACTTGGTCTGTGCTACTGCAAGGATTCAAGAATAGTCCCATGATATTTGGTAATCAGCTGGCACGATGTCCTGGTTTGAGCTAAAACCCCCAACTCTGTTTAGTGAATTTTACTTTCAGCTAAGTTTCTTCTAAGAGGCTGCACTTTCTGAAGTTAGCAGCATGTTTCTGCAGACAGTGTGTGCTACTGGCAGTGATAACACCTGATGTTTGCAGTTACTGCCTTGGACTGGGATGCAGAAAGGCTCTTGCTGATACTTATTCCTACAGTGACCAAGGCTACTTCTGGCTCTTGTGTGCCACGCTGGGGGTGCCGGGTAGTAAGAGGGATGGGTCACGAGGAAGCAAAAGGTTGCACCTCCGAGGGGTAATAGATAGGCCAGGTGACCAACGAGAGTATTCCATTCCATATACATCATATTTAGTATAAATTGAGTGATCACAAGAGTTTCTGCCCTTCCTTTCCTCTTCTTTCTGCAATGGCCGGTGTCCAGAGAGGACTCCATCCAATCTTCTGTTTTTGATCCGGATCCTGAGTTCCGGAATCCAGCTCCCCGTATCCAGCTCCCGTTGCCGCTGAGCCTGGGGCTTCCCCAGTGCCTCCTGCTCTGCAGCATCAGCGGAGATTGGTATTAGGGGAGAGTCATGTTTGATATTGGGTTTATATATAGTTGTATATAGTTTTTTATTTTTTATCATTTCATTATTTTTTCCATTATTGTTTCATCAGAGCTATTCTATTATTTTTTTTCCAAATCTGTAAGTCTCTCTGCCTCATTCCCTTTTCCTTCCCATTTTTTAGGGGAGAGAGGGAGTTAGAGAGAGTCTGTCCATGTTTAGTGGCCAGCCTAGCCTCAACCTGCAACAAATTTATTGGCACCCAGTGTGGGGGAAAAAGCAAAACAAACACCAATCAGAGTATTTTGCCAGCTATCTAGATAAAATTGGACTCTGATGTATTGCCCAAATAGTTAAATTTCCATCCAGCACGATTGAGAGCATATCATATCTTTTCTTTGAGAGTCCATAGGGTGTTCGGAGAAGCTCCTGGAAGTCACTCGATGAGGCTAGCTCGGTTGCTGGATATCACTCGATGAGGTCAGCTCTGGTCATCACTGGTTTATTATTCTGAAAACCACTTATTGAACATTGTTAGTATTATATAACAACGTCATGCAGGGTTAAATCGAGTATTCTCACCCAGAGTTAAATTACCTTGAGGTACACAGTGAATGTCACCATCTTTCATCATCACCCACCAAGTAGTTCCAGGTCCTTGAGCAAAAGTAAACCCACGAATGGGTTTACCTTTGCCCAAAGCAGGAAATACCCAGACAGTGCTCCCCAACAAATTTCCTTCATACACCACAGGGACTTTATCTCCCTTGACTGTATGTAAAGGCTCTGAATGAGCAGGAC
>NW_009708437.1:0-41257 GCF_000703405.1 Apaloderma vittatum | reverse complement strand
TTCTTTTTTTCTCTTTCCTTTTTTCTTTTTTCTTTCTCCAAAGAGACTGTCATTTTATGAAAAAAAGTAATAGTGATTTAATTTAATTTAAATACTAGAAATTTTGTAGGCAGAAAGTGGGGTTTAATGTATTTACTTCAGCCTATTTCATACATAAAGAGATAGTGGCACCAAGATCTTCAAGATCTTTTGGTGCCTAAACCAGAAACTAATCTCCTTAAGCCTCCAATGAAGTTCATTATGAGAGATACATTTCTCCAGAGGATAACTCAGAGTAAGAATTTAACTTACGTGCTTTGAACTGGAGTCCTCCGGGGAACATCCTCCCTCTTCTTTTAGGTATATAATGTGTGACCAGCTTTCTAACTTAGGCACTTCATTTAGGTGCATGGAAGGCCATATATCTCCTATAGCTCCATGAAGATCTGGCATGGGACGTTTTCTTGTTAAGTAATGAATTCTTTCTAAAATAAAATTTACCTGTCTTGAAGCAGTTCATGGATATGAGTAAAATTCACAAAATAAATGCAATTCTGCAGCCAGGTTGTGTGTAGGAAAGTACGATTTCCATGTGAGTGGCAGTTGTACTTTTAATAACTAGTATATTTGAATGCCATTTCGTTTTCATCATACTTTTAGAAAATATGAACTGAATAGGTTGTGAATGTGCAAAGGTTAAATATTCACAAGAAAGAAATACAACAATGATAAATATATATTTGTATGTATGTTAAATATATTTGTCACCTTGTTTAACTGAATTTGCAAGTTGCCTTGAGTGTAACAGATTTGTTCAGATGCACAGTAGCTGATTTTCATAACATTTAATTTTCATAAGACTTCGTTTCAATAGCTAGTTTAATACAGTTTAATCCTGTGAACCTTTTTGTCTGACCACTATGCCTTTAATGTAAACCATCGACTGTTGTGAGACAGACACTGCAGTGGGGAAGTTAGCATATGTAGAGCATACAGACAAAGAAATTACATTTTGACAGAGGGTTCAGAAAAACATAATTCAGGTTTTGAGCAGTTGGAATCAGTGTACTGGGAAGGGTAGAGAGAAAAACTCACAGTAAAGCTCGGAGGTTCATTTCTTGACTTGTAGTCTAGCAAGACCCCAGACTGATTTCTGCCACTCCAGTTCTTCAGGAAAAATGGAAAAGAGCAACAAAAAGCAGCCTGAGGATTCACTTTCATTTGAGTTTTCTCCCTTTTGCTTCCCCTGCAGTTGTCACAACCACCTTATTCTTTCAATTTCCTCAGGCCTGGGCACTCTCTTTCCATAGACCATTTCCTTCTAAATGCCTTTTGGCTTTTACTCGAATCTCCATTTATCACAGCTTCATTCTGAAAAGCTTTAGAGAGAGCAGCTCTGATGAAAACTCTGGAGAAACAAGACAGCTTTCAGGCCTTTCATAGACTGACTGGACATGAAAAGAACGGAGAAATAACAAAGCATTTGATTCTGTCTCGCAAAACATGCTTGCCTCTAAATTGGAGAGACGAGTTTGTTGGATGCGCTACTCAGTGGATGAGGAATTGGCTGGACGGTCACACTCAAAGAGTTGCAGTCAACGGCTCGATGTCCAGGTGGAGGCCAGTGATGAGTGGTGGTTCTTCAGGGCTCAGTACCGGGACTGGTGGTGTTTAACCCTTTAGTCAGTAACATGGACACTGGAATCAAGGGCACCCTCGGAAAGTTTGCTGGTGACATCGAGCTGTGTGGTGCAGCTGACAAGCTGGAGGGAAGGGATGCCATGCCGAGGGACTTGGACAAGCTCGAGAGGTGGACCTGTGTGAACCTCATGAAGTTCAAAAAGACCAAATGCAAGGTCCTGCACCCAGATTGGCACAATCCCAAGCAGAAACACAGGCAGAGTGAAGAATGGATTGAGAGCAGCCCGCGGGAGAAAGACTTGAGGTATTGGTTAACAAGAAACTCAACATGACCCAGTAATGTGTTTGCAGCCTGGAAAGCCAACCATATCATGGGCTGCACCAAAAGAATCGTGACCAACCTGAGGAAGGATTTTTTTTCTCAGAGGCCATTCTACATATGTATTCATTGGCCATATAAAAAAAAAGCTCCAGTGAAATGAGATTTTAGTAACAGAAAATTTGGACAGCAAATACTTTCAAGAGTTATTAAAATTAATGAATTCCAGCTATGCCCGCATGGATTTTGCTTCTTGTTCGTTCCTCTACCCAGATTTGGTTTTGTTGATTATATTTCAGTTGCATTTTATTCCTAAATGTGTTTTAAGAAATTTGTAGTACACAAAACAAGTATCTTATCCTATACCATATGAGAAATGCTTATTCTGTTTGGATGAATGATGGAGATGGTCCATGGATAGGTTTAACCATATCCATCTCTTATCAAGGCCTAACTTTTTTAGTGGTAGATAATACCTTAGCCAAGAGTTACATTTAATAATTGTTGACTTCTTTTTAATTAATGATGATTTTGTTTCAAGTAAGATTACAATATCATAGTGGTGTTTTGCTGCATCTGCTATATCTGAATATAACTGTCATTTTGTTTCGATTGAGAAAATGTTCTACTTTCCATTTTTTTCCACCTTGCTTCTTCCATCAGCAAAAAGTTACGGTTTCTGTCTGTTGAAAAGCTTATGCGTCTTTTGTCCTCTCAGGCATAGAATGAATGAATTAATTAAGTAAATTGTAAGATCTTTTGGCCACACACTCAGAGTAGACATCTTTAGATTTTGTATTAGCATCTAC
The DNA here is from genome assembly GCF_000703405.1 of Apaloderma vittatum. Taxonomy (NCBI): domain Eukaryota; kingdom Metazoa; phylum Chordata; class Aves; order Trogoniformes; family Trogonidae; genus Apaloderma; species Apaloderma vittatum. The sequence goes on along the minus strand of NW_009708437.1, from coordinate 38,509 downwards.
TTAATCAAATTAAAATCCAGTAGACCTCTATACTATTTGAAGATGAAGGTTAAAAATAATATTATTCAGAATATTTCTGTGTCTGTACTAAAAAAAAAGTGTTAGATCAAGGCTATGACATTTCTCATTTCTCAGACTGGAAGAACCTTTTCTGAGTTTAAGCCTGCAATACATAGTTTTACCATTAAGTAGTATGGTTAAAAAAAATTGGATATTGCTATATTGCAGAGCAGTTGCTGGAGCACAATTAACTCTCAGCAAGTTAATCTTTGAGGAGCAGGTTCTTTTTGCCTTCTTACATATAAGCAGCTGTTACCTAGGTATTACTGTATGATTAATTTATTTCAAGACTTATACTTAAATAGCTTCTAAAGTAATAAGGCAAAGAGAGTATCAAGTAACATCGTATTCATATTCAGTTTTCAAATGGTGTATCAGATAATTATTAAGAGACTTTGTGTGCAAATTCAAATACTTTAAAAAGTGACTTTAATAAAGATTATATAACATTAAGTGTTGGAAGGACAGAAAAGGTATTCAGGTCAAATCCAAACAAGAATTAGAAATGACTGATACTCTCTTTTATAAAGAACCAAACTTCAGAGTACTTTTACACCATGGGAATCCCTGGCTGGAGATTCCATATAATAAAGACTTCCTCACTGCATCTTTTCTGCTCTCTTCCCAAGAGAAGTAAGTTGTAGGGCTTGTGAAAATAATATAGTTTAAATTACGAAGGAGGAGACAAATGCATACAATCTCAATATTGTCATATGCAATTTATCTTCCTTTGTTTTGGGGGATGGTAATTTTGGTTGAGCATAGATGAAGATATCTTAGTGTCTGGTACTAAGCTTTGCAGTGAAACATGAAAAAAATTATGATGCTTGCATTAAAGATGTTCAAGCCTCTATTACAGATATTTTTTCTTCTTTCTCTTTTTCCAGTTTCATGCAGGAGTTTGTCAGTACCACACAGAACATGTAAACGTGGTTAGTAAGTTACCCATAACAGTATGTAATTGAACCTTGGATTCCTTGAAAGGTCAATGCACCATAAACCTCATGGTAACCATGTGGTAAAACAATGAAGGTTAAATTCTGCCCTTAAATAATATTTCATGACTTAACCCAAAGCCATTCGTATCTTAAATGGCAGAAAGTTGATAAGACTTTTTTAAGTATCTGACTTCAAAGCTGTGTAAAGGTATTGTAAGGACAGCGAGAGGTAAAACAATTGGTCTAGAGAGCATTCCGATAAAACCAAGTCTTATCTCTTCTGTTGTACAGAGAAAAACAATTTAACAATTGTGAAGCTTCTCTTCCCTCAAGGATCTTGCAGCCTGCTCGCTCCAATCCTGCCCCTAGCTGCTGTTCTGCTATCCATTTATTCTCTGTAGCACCACTTACACCCGGGTGAATGCAGACCAGGAAGCAGCATGTGCTCAGAACACAAACCTTTGCTAGAAAACAGCAGCTGAAGAGGAAGGGAGGGAGGAAATGCTCAAGAGTGTTGAAATGCTCTTGCAGCCATTCCTTCCACTCATACAGAGCTATGTCTTGTGCAGATGGGAAGAGAAAGCAGATTAATGGACAGATCCTAGTGATTTTTCTTTTTAAGAGACTGGTTCACCGCTGACAAAATATCCTTTTTTGCCTCCCAATAATTTTGTCTTTAGTTTTGAAGCACGCACATAAATAGGACTAATTTTTTCCATAAAAAATCACACTTTCCAGTATGTTTAATCTCTGTTACTTTAATAAGTAAGCCACTTTATAAGAATTAAATGAAGAACTGAAGTCAAAGGATCCTGCTCTGGCAGGGGGGCTGGACTTGATGATCTTTTGAGGTCCCTTCCAACCCCTAACATTCTGTGATTCTGTGTGATTCTGTGATTTGCAGAAGCCCCATACTTAAGCAAGTAGCTACAGCAAGATTAAGGAAATCCACAGATACTGCAAAGCAAGTCCTGCAGCAATGAAGCCCCGTGTGGTATAATAACATTTCGCTTGTGTGGAAGAGCCTGGGTCTGGTTAGCCACATTGTAAGCAAAGTTGTATTGATTGTGTGCCAGCCAGGCCATTGAGGGTTGCTTTATCAGCAAAAGTATCAGTAATCCTAGTTTTTGAGAGCAGTAGGAATGTTTACTGCAATACATATAAAGCTGTATAACTGTGTTGTAAACCAAACAGTTTGGAAATAATTAAATTTAGCATACGTGTTTTATTCCCTACATTATTCTCTTAATAAAGCTACAGTGTGCAAAGCAGTCATCATCTAGGTCAAAAGTAGACAGTAGAGCAGCAATAAAACAGGATAAGGGATATAAAATGAGGAAAAAGGTGGTAAATACAAGTTACTATTTAAAAGGTTCATACATTTACTAAGGGGGAGAAGAAATAGACCAGGGATATCATAGTGAATTGAGTAAGTAAAAAGAAAGATTTTTCAAAAAAAGTAGTGCTTGGGTTAAAAATAGCATTGTAAAATCCTTATAAGGAATAACAGCTCTACCAGGATTTGAAATAAAGAAGCTGTTTCCAGCCCTTGTAAAATAGAAAGGTTGCCAGCTACAACTGGGGAGGATGAGAAGAAACATTTACTAGAAGTATGTCATGTGTAATCATCTAGCCTAGGTGATACAAATCCTGAAGTCATAGAAAAACTAGCTGTGTAGTCCTGGGACAGAGCTGATATCAACATTAACAAGAAAACAAGGGTTGAACAAAAGACTGATATTATAAAATTGCCCCCTCCCCAGGTAGTGAAAATCATGACCTGGGAATTATGTATCAGGTAGATTGATATTGATACTAAATAAAATAAAGGAACAATTGAGTTAGGGCTTTAAAGATGACAAATTATTACATTACTTGTCTGGTTTTGTGGAATTTGTCTTTTCAAACTTTTCTTTCTGTATTTGTCCCTTCTGACAGGCTTGCAGATAGTTATCATAGTATCTGGATTTCTCCAGCTTCTTTGTGATCGAAAGCTCTCATTATGTGGAATAATAGGGTATTCTGCAGAATAAGTTTAAAAGCAAATCCCTCATAGAAGACAAATTTAAGTTGCTAATGGGAAGACAAGAGAGTACTGGGCTATTACTGAGCAATTAATATTTGCTGGAGGCATATGGAGAACATGTGGAGCCATATACATGAAGTTTGCAAATGACACAATGTTTCTGGGGCAGGAAATTATGAGAAGGATGGGATACTAATGCAGAGCAAGGTATGGATTAAGTTAATGACCTGATTGAAGACACTGCTCAATAGCAGCCATGCAAGTGGAGCATATTCATTGCATCAGCCCATTCTCCCTCAGGGCAGAAGTTACAACTCCATTAATCTCTTCCTCCTTTCTTCCAGTACATCTGGTCTTAAGAATGACCTGGAGCACTTAATTAAATGGTCACAATTGAATACTGATATGCATAATGATATGCATTTCAAAATGAAGACCACACGCTGTGCTTACCAAGTTGGAGCTCTTGTGTGGAAATACAGTAAGTTAAAAAGGGGGTTATTGATTATTGTGAGTAGATATACCATTGAAATTCACATCAGAGTTAAGTCAGGAAATAGACCCCCAAAATGAACAAGCTGGAAAAAAAAATATATATATAATCTGAGTAATGAAAAGTATTTGCTGGTTTGTTTTTTTTTCCTGGCTGTGCTAAATCTGCCACAGTTCAAAAAGAATATTAAAATAATAACATAGGAATAAAGGAAACTCACAAAATGTATCCAGAATTCGGAATATCAAGCCTTATGTTACAAAGAGTGGCCTTATTGAAGGAGAAGTTGAGAGAAGACTTGTTCTCTCTTTAGAAGGACTTATGCATGGATGCATTTAAACAGTGTGAGGCATGAAGATCCTTCTGTCCAAAGACTGTTAACTGGGATTATAGAAATTCATTGCCTAATTAGGGTATGATTTTCTAGCAGTCTGACAGATGATGCAAAGATGCAGAACCTTTGATATGAGTTGGAACAGTTTCTAAGATGTGTATGATTTATCTCGGCTTTTCAGAAGAAATTTTCAGCCTGCGTGTACTGAGGAATCATCCTAAACCCTTCAGGTGATCTACTGCATCTTCCTGGGGCATTTAGTCACACATTCTTTTTGTTCTAAATACTCTCACAACACTTAGTTGTACAAAAAAACATAAGGTTTATTAGTCTTATTCTTCAGAGCCCTGTTTAGTCATCTGACCATTCAGAAATTAATGTTTTTTCCCCTTCCATAGGAATATTACTTTACCATGACTTGCTAGATTCTTTTCTTCTTTCTGTTTTTTTTTTTCCAAATGAAGATAGGATGATAAACTGCAAGTGCTGCAGGGAGGTGTTAGTTAAAATTGCTGCTTGACTTGACTGATATACTTGTCCCTCCTGTGCAGGGTAGAACAAGCTTTTCTTCAGCCTTCTCTTTGGTAAGATAAGTATATAAAGCTTCTTAAGCTCTGCAACACAAGGCTGATTTCCCAATTTTGGGATTATTCCTTTCTTCTCAGTGTGTGGTAGAGCTGTATCAACTGTGTATCTTGCTCAACAAATTTCCTGCCATTGCAGGGTACCAATGGTCTGCAGACTTTTTCTCCTGTTCTGCCAGTGTGGTTTTGAGGGGTTTATAAGAATTCAGAATTTCTGAGTATTTGGTATTGCTGGTTGTTAGAGGCAAGTCAAATGACGAAGAAGAATATGTGATGTACAGATGGTTGACCTGAAGAGGCTAAAAGCCCATCTGAGAATATTTAGCCTAATACCTGTGTTTCAGATAGGTGCATAGCCTACTGAACTCATCTAGAAGAGATCTGTAACTGGTGAATGTGTTCTACAGAGGACAATTTAGCCCACCTATTTTAAGAAGGAATTAATTATCTTCTTATAATTGATGGTGCAATAAATTGATATTTTAGAATTAGGCTATACTCCTTACTTTCTGGTGGCTAAAATTAGGTGAACTGGATGCCACCTACTGTGATATAAAAATCTAACAATATATATTTTCTAATTTAAATATTATTGACTTAACATTTGACTACAGATTGGTGATGCACAACATCTTTTATTTAGACTACCTGATTGACTTTTCAGGATTGCAGAGTTACATGGCCATATCATTATATTAGCAACTGCCACATAATTTTGGCTACATACATAATATAACAATTACAGTAGCTCTGTAGTTATTAAATAGGAAAATGAAAATGGGTTTGTTGAGCAGCATCATTACTCATAAATGCTCCCTTTGTTATATAGTATTATCTTCTGTATTTTTCTCTTAGAATGAACAACATTTAAGATCAAAACAATTATGCCAAATGTATAAAGTAATTGTACAACATCTATATTCAGATGCAAGATTTATAACAAATAATAAGAACCCAATCAAAATACAATTACACATGCAATTTGTTTTGTTGTATGTGCTTTTCTATGACAAAGATGCTTTAATTCAAGCCTTCTTTTTTTGGTTGGACTTTGTTTTGGTTTTTTTTTAATGTCCATTACTGTAAGGCTAAATGAAAGAAATGGTATGTGTGAACTGGAGTCCGTCTTCTGGTCAGGATCATTTTGTCCTCATATTACATGAAGCACAAAATGTTATATGTCTGCTGCTATAAGCTGGAAGATCTAACTCTTGGGTTTGGCTAATACTTTAACTTCTTTGGAGTTTTATTACAAGATACTCTACTAGGGAAGTCCTCCGCTAGAACTGTGGTCTCATGGTACTGGATGAGAAATTGTAATAAAGAGACCATCCAAGCCATGAAGGGATAGGAATAAGGACTTTAGTATTTGTTTTCTATCTCGTTGTTAGATATAGAATGATCTGCAAATGAACATTTAGAAGCACCATGGTTCTGAGAGAAAGTTCACTGTAAGATAAAATTATGCAGCATTCAGTCCTTTGGCATTTTGTCCTGTGAATGATTTTGTTTGGAGTTCTTCGGCATAGATTTCCAACTGGCATTAGCGGGAGGGTCATGCAAGTTTGTTATTCGGGTCCTGTGCTCAGCGTGGTCTGAGTCATCTACAGAAACAAACAAACATCTTTATAATGAAAAGATGTTGAATATCACCAGGAATAAGTTTCTTTTTTCGCTGTGTGAAGTTTTGCAGGTTTGGTGGTGGAAGAGAGGGAGGGTTATCCATTAACTGATGCTAACACAATTTGTGTTAGTATTTGTTTTCAATACAAATTAGTGTAGTTAGAAACTAACCTGTGCAACTAGATTTCTCATTAAAAATCAGAGGATTTTCTCATATTTTGTTTTAAAGTATTCAAAAAATATTTTAAGTGAATAACCTGATCTAAGGTTGCATGTAAAAATTTATATTATAAAATGAATTAATGTATTTTTTCCTATCATAGCTTGCTTTCTAACTGTGGTGTAACTTCTGTGAGCTACTGGAGTATGATTTAAGACTTCTGTCCAAGATGCAGTTAACACCATCATCACGTTATGCATTCCAAAACATGAAGATTTTACTGCGCCTGCCTGATACCATTTCATTAGCCTCTGTGCTGAATTTTTTTACTAACCATTTACTGCTTCACTTTCACTGAGATATTACAAACAAGGGTTAAACTGTGAATGTGAGACTCCAGTCGGCTTGTTTTCGTGCACAGCAGAGATGTACCTTGAGTATGTACTTGAGCTCTTCCATTTTTTTCAACGCTCTCCTGCTATCAGAGCTAAAATAGCTGTACTCCAACTCTAAGCTTGAACTTCCTGTTAAAAAAGTAAAAGTAACTGCTGGGAAGGAAGAACTAACTTACTGGATGTCAGAGGGCCCTTGACAGTGCTAAACTTTAACGGAGGATGAGCTGCCTCTATTTTTCCATGCTGAGATGCCTACCTATTTTGTCTGCTCGGACTGACAGGTCTGAAAATGAATGATTTTTCCTCAGTCATGATGGATACCATTTCTAGACATATTGTAGCATAATGGACAAATAACTTCTCTTAAAGACTTGTCATATAATTTGAAGGAAAAAAATTGTCCCCCCGAGACAGACATTTCTATCTATATCCTCAGGGAATAATGAGACCTTAGAGCAGAGTCTAAGGCTAAGAGTTGGTTCAAAACACTGTGATGTGATGTGCCCTTATCTTCTTCTACAGATAAGACAGGCAGACTGTTTCTTGCAGAGAAAATCAAAGAGCAGGCTGTAAAATCATAGGAAATAAAAAGAGACAACTGAAATCTCTCCTTTCCTTTGAAAAATATTGTTTTTCCTCTCCCTATTCCTTGGTGACCCTCACTTACCTAAACTGTGGTGACCATAGCTGAATCCCAAATGATTCATCTGGATATGGAAGATATAAACCTCCATATTTAATTTCAAATATTTGCATAACTAGTAAACCACCTTCACAGAAAAACCCCAACATGTTGCTGGTTAACGATAAGAACACAGAGCTGGAGATCGTTAATTCTCCTACACACCCATGGATAGCAGAGATTTATTTAGGACAAAGAGAGCTTGCAATTTGATATATTGATCTACCCCCGTCCCTCAAGCCCTTATAAGTCCCTTGAACTTGTCTTGGAAGCAGCTGGTACAGATATTGTGACCCTTTCTTAGCATGAAAAGCAGAAGGTGGTGGGAGGTCTGGGAGTGCTGCAAGACATGATCAGACAGTGATTTACTTGTGTGTTTGCATCATCTTGTTTGTACAATGTTTTTGTTATCCACCAACCCTCCTCTTCCCTTGCCTGCTAACAGACCTGCCTGCTATTGACCTTCTGAGTTCCCTAGGCGGAAATGTGCACTCGTGTTGCAGTGGTTCTGCAGCCAAAGGATCGTAATCTCATGCCTGCACCACGCACATGCTGTGTCCCTGACAGACAGACTGGGAGGCAGTTTGTTTTGCTGGATTATAAACCTGTGAGATTATTCCCGGTTGAGGAGGAGCCAGCTCCAGGGTATCAGGTGAGATCTGTGCAGTTGGGACAAAGAATTCTCCTCCTAGGAGATGCGGAGTTGAAGGGGTCACGTGTGCAATTACTTGTCAGGATTGCGTTTGGGAGGTGTGTTCACCTGGCTCAGAGGACAGCATCATTGGTGTGTGAGGGAGCAACGCCTTTCATTTCGTTCTGCTAGTAGATGATTAGTTTCCTGTTATCAACACAGGTCACACAGTTGCTGTAGAGCTTTCTGTATTGCTATCAAAAGCTGGTTTTCCTTCTCAGGTCATAAAGTCAATCAGTGCCTGGGAGGAAGAACTGATTGATGAATATGCATGTCTGTGGATCCAAATGGTAGAAGTGCTCATGACTGGCTCTGAGAGGCTATTCTTTCTCCCAGCTCCTCTCATCTATAGTAAAGGATCTTCCATGCGTGCTGAAATCCTGTCTGGGAGATGATGTCAGGGGCTGTTACTATGGGATGACTGGGATGTGTCCAAAATGCCACTGTGTTTAATATTTTGATGCTTTCAATAGAGAAAAAGACAGCCTAGCAAATAATTTATAGGCTCGGGGAACATGCGATATACGAAGAAAATATTTAAAAAAAAAAAGGAAAAAGATTGGCATCTGTCAAATATTGTTAGGTACATAAAATATTAATCATAGCAAAGGATGTAATTTACTTTACATCTGGATAGTAATACACACAGAGAACATTATACTAAAGCATGTAGTCAGTATTTGGGTACATGATGCTTGTGCACGACAATCCGTCCCTCTACCTATTTGCTTTACAAATTGGCATGTGGAACTGATTAATTGTTTTTTGTTCATTAACAAGACATTCTTGGTTATTTCTAAGTCTTTCAGGGTTTTGGAACTCGTTATTACTACAGCCTCACTTTTGAGAATGCAGCAAGATTGCTGTTCGAAATGCTGCATTCATTGGCAGGGAGCGGGAGTCACCTTCTGTAGGTGATGAAGGAGAGGTATCTGAAGTGTGGTGAAATGTCCAGGGTGACTTAAGTCAGCAAATCCATATAGATTAGCACAAAATTATGAGCAGGTTTTCTAATTTGGCAAGAACGTTGCCTTATCCATACATAAAAAGTCAACTAAAATTCCAGACAGACATTTTAAAATTTGAGAAGAAACATACATTTTAATTTTTTTAGTATTATTATTTTGAAATAACATTTCATCTAGAAAGCTGCAGAAAGCTAAATAGCATATTTTAAGGTTAAAATATATAGTTAAAAACAAAGTTTCATTTGACTCAAAACAACATCTGTTGTTTGTTCTAAGCAAACTAGAAGATTGACTCAGAATTGATTAAAAATTGTAGTCTCTCACCAAGCCAAAAACTAATACTTTTTTCACAGATCAAATGAAGTAATTCTTAACATTATATATTAAAATGTCTGGATTGTATGTGAAATTATATAACAAAATCTCTGTAGCCATTTCTGAGGAAAAATACTGTTTTCAGCCCCTAACCACTTCATATATATTTCTCTGGAGGAAATACGATTTTTATTTACTGGAAAAGTGTCTCTAATGAACACACTGTAATTAATAAAATATATTAGTCTGTTTTATTTTAAGTATAGACCAGACTTACAGGATGAACCTATTTCTTGAATAGAAGCTGTGAGTGGTCCTACTACAGAACACTGTATTCTGTGTTTGATTTGACTCACAAGCATTTATATCTTTTATGGTGAAAAAAAAATAAGATTAAATCATAGGTTTTGCTTCTGTCACTCACTATCTGGTCAAAATACCGCCTCATTTCAGTGAGTTCCTTGGCTGATACAAAAAAAGAATTGTGAGTGGATTATATACAGCATCTTCCAGCCAGGGACCACGATTACTTAGGATGTATAAATCCATGAATGCCTAAATTTTCTTAGAGTATGTTTTGTTTTCTACTGTGTTAACTGGGATGCAGAAAAGGTAAGGCCAGGAGTTTCAAATTTTGCTGCATAATTGCAGAAAATTGAACTGTACCCAGGTGCCTGGCGAGTTGCAAGCACATGGTAGTAGTGGAATTCAAGCACTTCATTTAAAGGCTATTTGAAGGCTTATAAAACTTAGTGCTAAGTGTCTTTAGAAAGGGATGCACTGCGAATTAAAGCTCCTAAATTTCAGCTTTTAATGTTGCTTCTTAAATTACAGTGGAATTGCAGTCCACAAATTAAATCACTGACCACGACCCTCATTGAAAGTCGATATTTATGGAAATTACTGCATTCTGGGATCTGAGAAACTGAAGCATTTCTCTATATGCAGAAAAGGCAATGACTATTTCTACGGCATACACATCCATATTTTAATAGCACCTCTGAGGCAAAGTACCTCAATTATAACTTCAGTGTCTTACAATGAACTGTTTATAAATCTCTGGAAAGTATTTTAGTTTTCTTTTTTCATCGTAACGCAGGAGAAGACATTCTTACAAATGTAAACATAAGTACTGAGCTTAAACAAATCTGTTTATGCAATAAATTCTTCCGAGCTTCCAGTAGCTAAAATGAGTTAACAAAAATGCAAACCAGTTCTGATGGAGGACAAAAAACCAACTGACCGTGGTTGCTCTGGTAACAAATTGCCTTTCTCTGTGAGAGTGTGTAGGCATGCATGAATATGAGACGGATATCTGTATATAGCTCATAGCTAGTTGCATATTTGTACACGTCCATTTACGTGGGCATCATTCCTTCTCTGAGATTCCTTCACATGTTATATTACCCATGAATCTTTTTTTTTTCCTTTTAAATTTCATTAATCACCCCTGTAAATGGAATACTTCCCTTGAGTGACATTTTTATGTTAAAATTATATTATATTTGATTTGAAAAGCAACCTAATTAAGGTAGGCTTCCTGTAAGCTATTTAAATCTCACCTCCCAGTGGAATCATGGAACATTTAGAAAAATAATGAATTACATCTTATATAATCTTTATTGCTAGTTTTTAGAATGAATAATATATTCAGTTTGGGTTGAAATAACATATCCCTAAGGTACAATTCGTTTCCACAAATTAGATTGGTCCCTCACATACAAGATTATTAAGCATGAAGAAGAAAGTTATTGGGTTCCGTGTGCCCCCTAGGAATAGTATTTTTTCCTTCATATCTAAGCTTTAAATGTAGCCTGATTCAGGACAAATCTGGTAAATAGTTAAAAGAATGATGCAGTTTCTTGGGCTTACGTATTAACATCACTTTTACAAATTTTCCTCCTTTTTTGTTTTGAATACATGATTGATATTTACAGCTCAAACTGAATCAAAAAGAACCTATATTACTGTGATTATCTATTTTTATAGGTTCTGAATGTAGTTTTAGTTCTCTGTCTAGTTTTACCCATATTCCATCTGATTTAAAAAACTCAATGTGATTGGCGCCGATTATCAAAGAAGGGTTGAGATATTATCTCTAAACAGAAATGTGATTACACCAATAGTATGAAGTGGAGTGAACCATGTTCAACATAGAGTTACCATTAAATAATTTGTGTGTTCTTCTGGAAAAGGCTTGAATAACAAGTTATGTGATGAATCACGGAAAATTATTTGCAAATGATGGAACAAAATATATTTTTTTTTTAAATCATTGTCAAAGACAGTCATGTGGTTCCCAGTGTGTTCTCTTTATAATTACATTATATAATAATTTGGAGGTTTACGTGAAGGTAGAGGTGTATATTTTTTCCAAGTCCCTTTAAAAGGTTGAGAAATACAAATACTACTGCTCAGAGCTAAAAATTCTACTCCAAATTATATTTTAAAAATGCAACTGTATTTATTGTTTATACTAAATAAAAAACTAGTAAAATCAAAATTAGATCATGCAATATTTCCTGTTCTGTCTGTTGATTCTGTTAAAATATATAAGTTGATGTAGTGAAAAGAAAATAATAATTTTTTTAAGTGGGCTAATAACTATATTTCAGTGTCCTGATGAATTGGAACCTTAAAATTAAGCAGTTTTGAAATTAATATTAGTATGAAAATACTTCTTTAACTTTTTTTTCCTGAGAATTCTCCTCTTTCTTCTTATTCAATGCCTGCTTAGACTAGTTTCTCCAAGTTTTAGTAGTTTGTATTCTGCACTACCTGAACTGAATTCAGGTACCAAGTTGAATATCTATTCTTCCAATCTGTTCAGTGTTGCAAGTAGGCTTTACCAGTCTATTTTTCACCAAAATCAAAAATGTATGTATTTTAGCTCTTAGATTTCTACTCTTACAGCAAAGATTATCCAAATAAGTGCTTGATACAGTCTCATAGTGATCAGAATATCAGACATCCCAGAAAGCTCCAGCCATTCTTGTCACTGGAAACATTTGGTCAAACCTGGTGCAGAGAATGGCTGAAATATTAAATCTCATCTTCATCTTGCCTTACTTACACCTAGTTTAAATCATACAACTGCTAAGACTTGAAAAGATTTAGCATATGTAAGATATTATATTGTTGCTGCTGTCTAAGCTAGGAAGAAGAGGTTTAAAGAGGTAAATGAGGTAAAGCTGCTGCTGTATTAGAATTTTTAGCATCTAGAATTTTAGCATTAGAATATGTATAGAATTTTACATAGAATATTTTGTATTCTACATATAGAATTCTAGCATTAGAATTTTTAACATCTTTACAAATCAATAATAATAGACAGACATATTAGTCTTCCATTTTTTATCTTTTTTTTTTTTTGTTGGAACAAATTGTGTGCCTGAATGGGAAGGTATGAACTTTTTTTTCAAATAATAGTTGTTCTGATAGTTAGAGAGCTTAAAATTAGGTGGGAGGCCAAGGCTCAACTGCTTGCTCCTTTATCTGCCCTGTAGACTTCAAAAGAGTCAACTGGCAGGTGGAGGTAGGCGTTCCTCTCACAAAGGTGTAGGTGTAAGAAGGTCAAGCTCCTAGAGCTGCCTGGGGAGGGAGGTGGATTTCTCTAGCTAGTATTTTGGAGAGGAAAACCTACAGTGGTATCACAGTCCTCCAACTGAAAAGTAATAGGAATGGAAAGGGGAGATATAAAGAAGGTGAGAAATACGGTTTTGTGAAAAAGTATCTGACATTGTCCTGTACCTGGATACTATGACTTGTATATTAAGATACCATGTGTCGACTCCTTGATAGGTAGAAGTGTTTTCACCCAGCATTTGGATCAAAGACTAACAGTAATTATTTACAGTATCAGATTTTGTCACCACTCAGGAAATGCCAATAGGATCATATGATGCTTCTGAGAATTGAGCAGGCAAGAGAGTCGTCTGTTATAATGTCTATTCAACTCCATACCACATGTATGAAAGCTTTCTGAAGTTCATCTTTTGGTTTGTTTAGTGATTCAATCTGATGCTGTTACTATTTCAATTGTGGTCTCCTTTGAAGAGGTGTTGACGGTCGTGCTTTTTAATATGAACCTGAAAAACCAGGAAGTCTCAGGATTTCATCTTGTGCCTGAAATAGTTTATGGATATTTCCCAGTAAATCCTATTTCCACTGAGGCCAGTGGAACTTTTTCACTGACTACAATGGTATTACATTTTGCACCGTTAATCTGTGCAGGAGACAAATAGACCATCGCTTATACATCAGGTGACACTATTCCAAAGTCATCAGAACGCCTCTGAATCATCATAACCAGAATTTCATGCACTCTATTATATCTTGGCCTTCTAGGAACTTGAATTAATGCTCAGAAAGATTCAGCAGTGGGGGGAAAAAAAAAAGTCACCTACTGTAATAAGTGTTTGTTATCTGACCCCCTATTCACACCAAATTTATAGAAATTCCAGGATCCTGTTCCAACATACATGTCATTTACAAGTCTAAGGCTTTCCTTTTCTTTCCTTGGCGAGATCCAAAAATAATAAAATAATTATTTAAAATCAGTATTCTGGAGGGGAAAAAAATGGAATTCAGAAATTGTTTTCCACTAATAATATCCTTTTTTATTTGTCTTAACGGGTTTAAGACTACTCTTAGGATAAACAGTAGGTTTTACTTGAAAAATACTACAACTTGGGCCTTTTCTATTTTGGAGGGATCTTAATTACTTCTGCTTCTACAGCTTAGTAATTACAAAATGCAGGAAGAATTCTCAATTTTTATTTTTTTTGCAGCTCTCAAATGTTTGAAATATTCCAGAGTAGGAACAAAAATTAAATCCAAAATACGTGTATTACAGAAAAGTAGAGCCACGGTCCAATTCCTTCTGTTTTATTCTGAGCATATGCCAACTATACTAAAATAACTTGTGTTGCTTTCCTGAGGTATTCACGATGCATGAATTCTTTATCTTTACTCTGGCTTTGAGTCATTCAGTTTTAAAGGTTTAATGACATTACTACTTGATTTGGGAGGTTTGCAATTTTGTTTTGTTGGGGTCTTTAAACTCTTCTTCTGTCTTTTAATTGCATCCACCACTGCGCAATAATAATTGGAATGCACCCTAACCTATTCAAGGGGAGAGATAACAGAAGAGTCGTAAAAAAAAAAAGCCTTAAGTAAGGATGTGTTAAAAACTCAGAGAAACCCTTTTAAAGAAAATCGTATGCATGTTAAGAAGGAAAACTTTATCTTAGAGAAAATCCTCTGCTGCACCCTTCATCATGTACTACTTGAAAAAGCCTGATTATTAAAAATGATGCGTCACGCACGCTCATTGTCATTGCAGTGAATGCACTTGAGGCTCTGTTTACTGTCACTTGAATCAACTTGCTGTACTTGACTCCCCACAAAGTTTTATACCTCACCCTTCCTCGCTGCTTTTCTTTCCATTTCTGTCCCTGATGATTTCTTCAAGAAACCTGATAGCTCAATGTGAAGGCTTCTTCCCATGATTTTATCCATGCGTCTCACATGCCTCTTTCCCACATGGTGTGAGCTTGTCCTGCTCTCACCACTGCTGCTGAGGTAGAAGCCCAACAGAATTTCATTCTTCAGGGATGGCTCTGGCCTTAAAAACATATTCTGCCCCCAGTCCAGGTTACTCGCAATATGCAGAGCAGCTGAAGTAGCACAACAAATTCTTAGACAGTAGCCCAAACCTGTTCCAATTCCAGGTAATGTTTCCTGGCTTTATCATTAGCCAAAACTAAAAATTTGGCCAAGCCATATGTTGTTGCTGCACATAGTATTTTGCATGAAATGTAATGTGTGAACCTACTGAATAATAATCTCTTGCTAAGATGTATAAATGCCAAAGACTGACTTTTATTGCAGTCAGGGTGATAGGTTTTTCTTTCCTTCTGTATGATGTCCATGATTCCAGCAGCTTTGTATCTTAATGACAGTGCCTAATGGCCCAGTGCTTTTCTTTTAGTCGGTAAACATACTGAACAAATTGCACAGAGCAACAAGGGATATAGTGGTTAAAACGTGGGATCACCTCCAGAAATATCTCAGAGTTAAACGGCAAAATATCTGTCACTATGTCTGAAGCACTAGAAAGCGATTAACTTCGGCTCCTTTTTTGTGTGATAAGATGGATGTGTTATTGATGGACTTATGTGGTAACTAGTCTTTTTGCTTATTTGACCGGTTTGTATTTAAACATGAGTGATAATGTTGAAATCGGTTTGTGAAGCATAAGCTTCGCGTTGGAAGAGCACAGTAGGAAAGTCTGTCTGATCTGCAGGGCAGTTTGTATTTTCTTTGTTAAGAAGCAGCGGGAATACTGCAAAGCTAACACAGAGTGAGCAACACTAACCCATAAAGATTTGTCTTTGTTATTATAAGGAAGGTCACTGGACCAACAGTTGTGTGATGGTCTCCTTGTGTGGCAATAAACAACCTCATTTGTCATTAGCTTAACAGTTTAAAAATTATGCCGACTAAATCGAAATATGCAAATTGATGTTATAGCTAAATAAAGAAAGTTCGGCAAAAATCAGCTGGTGCTAAATGTTCGTGTGATTTCTACAATTGTCACATGAATTATCACTCAGATATGCAATAGTATAACCATATAAATGAGTTCACCAAGATTTATAGCTAACTTAATCTGTGTTCCAATTGTAATTCATGAAGAGGAACAATCATTCACTCAGAAATGAGAAATCTGCATTTGCAAATTTCCACTGACTCTGCCTTTTAAAGTTTATTACTCCCTTTCGTGTATTCTTTGAGCCTGTAATATTAAGCTCTAAAAGGATAAAATTTAGCAAAAAGAATACTTAAAATGGAGCTGTGCTCTCTGTTTTGTTTTGAGGGTGTTTCTGAATGAAAGAAAATTAAGAAACAACATACAGGCTTGTGATTTAATGACTATACTTACTATATTGAAAATCAGTATGATTCCAAACCCAAATCTGTGTAATGCCTATAGTTCCTACATGGCATATTATATAAAGACCTAAAAGGGAGTCTGTACTCTTCTTTTAGAAGGAAATTGTACTATAGAAATTGTATAACAAGCTGCCTAGATGAATGTTCCAGGTTCTCTTAAGTCTGTAAATAAATGGTGTGTTTCTAGAAGATATGCAAAGTGCTGCTGTCACTTTTCTTATGTAATGTTCTGAGCCATGCGAGGAAATTTGTTCCTAACCAAGTGCTTGAATACCTGCAGCAAAGTCAGTGCTTGAAAAATATATTAGTGTTCTATGAGGTTGTTTCAGATGCTATCACCTGTATCTCAAGCATGAGAGGACTACACTTTATGTTTGAATTTAAATCAAGTTATACTTAATGTATACATGGATTCTATTAATTGATGTTCTTCTCTACTGGGAAAAGGTCTTGAAAGACCTTGAATATTTTCTGCCGCCTTGTAGAGTGACAATAATACCACTTTCTGTCAATTATAGCAACAGATAAATTAGTAGTGAATTGTTGGATAATTTCTGGAGTTGAACAGCAGTCGTAACTAGACCTATTTGCAGAAGATGTTCTTGTTTTCTTTAGTTTTGTTTGAAATCTGCAACATCACAGAATGTAACAAAGCACTTAGCTTTTTGGCATTATTATTTTTGGAAAGAAAAATGTCATATTTTATGTCATAGATTTGCTTGAAAGATTCAGTATAATTCATATATAGGGGGCCGGTTAGCTCAGTCAATTAGAGCGTGGTGCTGATAACACCAAGGTCATGGGTTTGATCCCTGTTCTGTCCCCACGTGTTGCCTGATATAGTTGAGAGGCGTCCCTGCCCATGACAGGGAGGTTGGATTAAATGATCTCTAAGGTCCCTTCCAGCCTAGGCCAGTCTATGATTCTATGTTTCTGTCTTGGGCGCCTATTAATATTTTTTTGGTACTTCCACTGTCTCCTGTGTTGGAGGAAAGAAGATTGTTTTAAAACTTGTTTAGAAAGCTCAGCACTCTGAATTGTTGGCCATGGACTGAAACATGCCAGTGTTGCAAAGGTGCAAGCAGCAGAGAGGCAGAATGCTTGCTCAGACTAGTGGTAACGAGGATGTCGCTTTAGGCAAGTATAATGCTTACTTCCTCCCCCAGCTCTAATTTAGGGTGAGCTGCTTGACATCACAGGGAAATGAATAAACTCTGGTTGTGTCCTCCAAAACAATTCGCTTTCCTGTCATGGTTTCCAACAAATTTGTCTCATTATGAAAATTTAATCATTGTGTATTATAGTGTTCCAAACTTTTAAGATTCTTAGATTTCCACAGTAAAAAAAAAAGGATGTAATTACTTGCCTGAATCTTCCTTTCTCCTATGTATGTATTTCATTTTATCAGTGCTGTAGTACAAGTAATCAGAATTTCACTGAATTTTTGTAATAAAATAAAACATTTCTTAGAACATGCAGGCACATTTTAGCACAAGGGATTTGATTTGCCTCCTGCAAGTAGTCAAAACAGGGTAGAGGTGGTCAACGACTTTTTGAGAGCGTTAATCTTAAATTGTTATCAGACAATGGGGCTGCTTTTGCCAGGTCTTTGTGGTCCAGCAACTCTGGTGCTTTGATGCAGTTGGTGACACAATATGACACAATAACCTCAAGAGAGGCCTGGGACTGTCACAGTCACTGTAACACAATGACATATTTTTTATTTTAAGATGTGCCACTTTATAGCTAATGGAAGTCTTCTGGAAAATGAGAGTTTTGCATATATTATCAATGAAGTACAACTCTGGCTGTTCCGTCTGCTCATTGTCATATTCAATGCACTCAGAAAAAAATGGACTTTCTTCTCTTCACCTTTCTTTCCATCCAGGAGTAAAACCATCATACATGAATGATCCACAGATACTACAAACACCAGCTCATAGAGGCCCAAAAATTTCCTTATTTCATTAAATAAACAGTAAAAATTAAAATTAAATAAATACAGAGGCCAATTGTGGTTTCTTTGTTTTAACGTCTTTTTGAAGTTTAGGTATGATAAGGAAACTTAAAAATACAAATTAGCTGGTTTTTTAGAACCACATGCCTGAGATTGAACTATTGAAACTAACATATGATTAACTTCCTGTAGAACCTTACTTCTTGGTACATTCTGTCCCAATCATATCCCTACTAGGTGACTTCCTAACATGATATGGCCATATTTGGATAGTTTCCACCTCTCCTCTGTGTTTTAAGTTTATTGAATATCCCTTCTACCTCTTTGAAGTAAATGATCAAAAGCAACGCACCGAGTGTAAAGGCTAGGGACTTATCTTGGATAAAGGTGCAGAGCAGTACTGAGCTCCAAGTGTTGCAGTCCTGTTAATTGTTTCTGAGTATGCCTGACTGCTGCCCAGTACAGTGCAGAGTCCAAAATGCAATCACATGGAATCCATTTTGGTAGGTAATAACACTGACATAGGTTACAGGAACTGCAAAGAAGTGGCCAGTTGACTGTGTCGCTGGGAGGTGATATAATCCTAGCATATAAAAACATGTATAGTTTTGTGATTTCCACTTTTGGGGGATTTAACTTTTATTCTCTACAACACTTTATACTTACATTGCAGTTCAGCTTGGTTTTTGAAAAACTGAATGTCGTAGTAGCGATGAGCCTCTGGTCCCATATGTTCCGTTGATTCAATATTGACAGTACTTACCCTATATAAAATCAAGATGTGCGTGTATGTATATATATGAAGCCATATAAATGACTGTTGTATATTTCCAGCCTTTTGTAGACCTACAAAGACGAGGGATGTGTGTAGCCATGAGCAACCACAAAGACCTGATGCAGCCACCCATGTATTTCAAACTGTTGACTGCATGCATGGCAAGTCTGATTGTTGGAGGGTGTTCATGAAGCAACACTTAAGTTGTCATGAACACGGTTTCAGAGACTCAGATGCAAACCTGTTCAGGTCTCATGCAGAGGGATGATAAAAGGCACCCACTGATAGCCCAGGGGAACTTGCTTTATGCATTTGTAATGACACAAATAAGCTCTGCCTCATCTAGCACGGCATATCGCCCATCGAGGAAAGTGTTGGAAGTGATCTGTGACTGCCTTCTGTCAAGCACAAATGAGTGGGATCCTGATTTACTTCTTCCCATGCTTATTAGCAATGAAAGCTGTATATTGACCCTCATTAATCCTGATTGAGAGGGGCCAGTGCAACTTGCAGTGCGCTAATGGCATTATACCTGCCATTCTGCTGTGTATTCCAACTTTTTTTGTTCAAGTCTTTTAGGAAGGTGGCACACTCACTAGAAACACCACTATTTTTCTTACTGCAGTTCTTGCTTCAACTCACATATTTATATGTTGAACTATTTGTAGCTTGACAAACAGACACCAACAGGGAATGGACGTAAGAGGGGGAAGGTGACATACAAAAAGTGTCATTAGGAGCAGATTCTCTTGACTTTCTTAAGAAAACAAAACTACCGCAGCATTATTGTGATGGTAAATTATTAAGATAATGTGTTATGTTTGCTCATTACAGCCTAAAATTGTTGCAATGGAAGCAGCAAAAATCCGAACAACTTAAAACGAAAATCAAATGTTATTGCAAATCATGAGACTGTGAAGGGAAAAAATTACTACAGAGGCAATAAACTCTGTTATTGTTTGTGCTTGTAAGAGCTTTCTCTAATTTCTTTGGCTAACAAACAATCCCATCTAATTATAGAAACATTCTTCTTGATTAGGGTTGGCTAGTCCTTGCTTGCATCTTACTGTATTTCATGATCAGATGAACTAAGAGTTCTTCATTGTGTGGCAGTCTTGGACAACTCTTGCTACAGATTTGCATTTTAAAAAAATAAAATAATCTGAATGCAGTTCAGCAATGTCTCTTTGTACCCTTCCAGGGCATCAAATATCCTGATACATCCCTTTGGAGAAAGCCTTGCATAGCAAAAGAGGATAAAGACAAGGAATGGTGTTTCCCATACAGCAGTCTAATTCCTCTCAGAACTCCAGTAGCAGCCATCGGTCACTCCTCAGAGCCTGGGGCATTGCTTTGCTGCACTGGGTGATCCAAATAGGGACGGCTGCCATCAATTCTCCAGAAGAGCTGAGTAGGAACCAAGAGGAGTCCTCTGGCCACACCGCAGAGCTTCAGGCAGCAAAACTCATTGACAGTGCACCTCAGGGCTGGCTCAGGTAGCACTGCCTCTCTGCAGAGACCTTTACAAACTAGTCAACCGTTTCTAACATATTTTGAGTGCAACACATCACGTAGGTCATAGCTGCGATGGGGCAGTAAACACACAGTGTGCCTGTAACCTCCACCCCATGCAACGCCAAGTGCTGAAGTTCAGCCTGGTACCTGCTGCAGTTACTTGGTAATTTCAGGTAAGAAACAGAATCTAACATTCTTAAGCAACTGAGTTGAAGCTGTCTATGTCCTATCTTGGGAAACAAAACAATAAAAAGTATTATAGGGGATTCATTTCAGCCTCACTGTTGTGGGTTTTTTATCTCTCTAAAAACTTCCCCTTTTCGTGGTTTGAGAGCATCAGGTTAAAACTTTTCTGGAGCTGCTTGGACCACATAGCAATCACAATGGAGGAGGAGGGCAGCTGCGCCTATGGGGAGGAGAGGATGAGTCAGGTGACCCAAATGGACCAATCACAGCATTCCTTCCCATGGGACTCAGTATAAAAGAGCCCCTAAGAACCCTGGAGCATTTAGTGTCTGCTGTGTTGGGAGGATTATCAGCTGTTTGTCATGTCCGTGTGCTGGTGGTGTTCCCACCTCCTGTTTTCATGCTGCAGAGGAGCACCGTTCATTGGGACAGGTCAGATTCCCCTGCCTCCATTGATAGAAGCAGCACAGTTCCTTTTCTGGTTTTTGGTTTGGGTTTTTTGTTGGTTTTTTTTTTGGACCGTCACCAGAACTCTGAGCTCTGGTGCCCCATCTGCTGCTCAGTCCAGTCTGGGGCTTTTTCTCTCAGGACCTAGTTGCCATCGATAAGGTCTAAGTTCTGTATTAACATATTCTTTCCTCCTATCTTTGAGTATAATTTTGTGCTTATATGTATCTGTATATAATTCAATATCTTCATTGTTGTTGTCAGTATTATTTTCTTTGTATTTAAACTGATCCAAGTTTATTTTTCCAACCTCAAAGCACCTCTCCCTGGTTCCCCTGTTATCCTCCCCTGGGAGGGTGCTGGAGGGGGGATCACAGAGAGCATCTGTCAGTGTTTAGTGATCAGCCCAACCCTAAAGTTTGACACCCTTACAAAAGCAAAAAACCTGATTGACGTGAAATCTAAAATTCACACTATTGGAAGATGCCTGTTTAGCAATTATTATGCCAGGTTAATAACTTGTCTGGTTCATTTGTTTTCATTTGAAAGTATATATAAAAAAAATTGCCTTCTCTTTAAAAATTGATTGGAGGGAAAGTCTTAAAACAAGCTTTAGATTAACATGGGAGGAATGAGATCTGTCCCATGGTTACAAAAATCGTTATTTTAATCTTCACATGTAAAAGAACTGGTTCGACAGTTGCTGAGATATGAACTGTACTGTTGTGTTAACTTAAAAATTACATTCACACTAATGTGATAGTTGAATTGTATAGGAAAAGTACACTGATAAAGGAATCTTTTATAACTTATATTTTAGTCTCATCTAGATGAGTTTTGCCATGAAATACATAGAGAAATGTTACAATTCAATTATACAGAATGCTTTAAAAATGCTATCCTTCATTGAACACACCTTGTTCTCTTCTTGCAAGAAATTTCAAGCTTTAAATCTGATCGCGTTTGAGGAGTAAGACATTCTCAATTGGTCAACGATGTAGTATTGTATAGAAAGACAAGAGTTTTTTCTGAAGCTACCACTGTTTAAATGGAACGTGTTCAAAACTTTCCATCTTAACGTTAGTTTTTTTTTTGGAGGGAAAGTCAGTGTGTCTAAATGAAACCAATCAGATACATTGTATTGCAATAGTGACATAATGGGCTCAAGCCCATCATATGCTCAGTGATCCAAACTAGATGAAGAAATTTGGGATTTTAGGCTTGCTGCCTGAATGAAGTAAGGTTGAATCTCAGTGTTCTGTAAAGCAGATCTGAACAGCGTTGAGAAGTGTGTGCTTGTTAGTAGGGTGTCACATCATTGTAAAAATAACAGTGGCTTGCAGTCAACAGTAATTATTTATTTTCCTAAATAAATTTCCCTTTTCCAAATTCAGTGAAAATCGATGTATATCCTCTCTGGAACGTGTTGTAATAACGTTTTCTGTACTTTAAAATAAACAAAAATAGAAATGACACATCAAAAGATCATTTTCTTGTTTCAGAGAACCTATTCCTCAAAAAAAAATATTAGAAGTCTAAGCAAGAGTGCTGGAGAAACATTCAGTAAAACAGATGAACATTTGACCTGAAAATCCCAATTGCAGTGATAATGGTGAGATACAATTACAGACAAAGGCAGGAAAGGACTTTTTTTAATGATATTTCGGTTTTCTAGCTCTGCTTACCAGAATGATCTTGAACTAAATTAATCCATCATTTATTAATAACTTTTCTTTTTTCTTATTTAAAAACATTATATTTAATGCAGATACTTGGATTATTTCTGTGAAACCTGTGACAGTCTGGGCTCTATGCTTTATCACAGTGACACCTGAAAACACTTCTAAATGAAGCTTCTATCAGTGTTTTTCATTCCAAATTCCAAAGTTGAAGTGATTAATTTATTTTTTCTCCACTGTCCTTTCTGAACTGTGATCCAGCATGTCAAGCTACCGACCATGCAAACTTCTGCAGCACAGAAAATACTATGCCTGCACCTGGAAGGACAAATGAATGCCAAAATTATAAATTGCTTCCCAACTATGAAGATAACATGGATATCAGCCTTGAATGAAAGGAACACTAATCTTGCTCATGTTACTCGTGCTGCCTGCCATGGTAAGAGCAATCACCTGATGGAAGAAGCACAGCATTAATAGCTGGGTTATTTGACTTCAATTTGCAGTTCAGCTAACAGCTTCTAGTGTGGGTTTAGGTAAGTGTGTGTCAGTTTTCCCAGGATAAAAATGGGTATGTCTCCTCTCATTGGCAATACTGTGAAGATAGTATATTTGAGTTCTGAGTCAAGATGATAGATAACGTTTCCTTATTCAACTTAGAAATGCAGCTGATGATGAAGAATGGGTAAAAAGTCTCTATGCTACTGATATATGCTGTTTGCAGCACACTGCTTTTCTGCTAGTGCAGAATTTTGTATGTGCCAATAAGTTTTATTCAACATAAGTAGACGTACCTGGTAGTAGATTTGTATGCATATGCAAAGCCATAAGCAATGTTTAATTTTTATATACTGTATTTTTACACCAGGTAATGTACATACACCATTTTGTAGAACGAGTCTAATATTTTGTGTATGCCTAGGTGAAACTACATCTTGTTACATGATCGTGTTAAGGTCAGTTTATGAGTCAGTCTAAGCACTTTCTTCCTACTTGTATAGTAAGAAACATACTGAGGGGAAGCACTTTAGTGTGCAGGTGCATCTGAACTTCATTGAGAAATAAATAATCACCAGTACTTGATTTTGCCAGAGCCTTCCGGCAAGAAGCAGCACAATTCACTTAAATGGGTTATCCCAATACCGTATTTAAACCTCCTAGGCTTTGATTGACTTGCAAAACTTCCTGCACAGTCATTGGGAAGATGTGTGTGTGTGTATCTATCTATATATATAAAATTATAAATATAAACCTAAAACACACACACAAAAACTCAGAGCCACACAAAAAGCTCACAAAAAAACATGATCAAACATGTCTACTCAGGAGCAGCCAGATTCCTTGTGAAGAGCAGAGATTCCCCCTGGTAGCATTCACCCTCCACTCAGTACATCAGAGGCCTATATTTTTAAGTTAGACACTTTCCAGATACCATTAAGAGTATCTTTTGCATTCAATGCAAGGTCTTCTTGATGAAGCAACCATTTCTGTGTTCTCCTTTTTGTAACAAGCTGCTAATATTTACTGCGAAACAAGTACCTTGGTGTATGGAAAATTAGGAAGCTATGAAGCCGGTAGGAATGTCCACCTTGGTGGGATTTTTTTCTGTCTTTCTCTCTGAAGAGAACCTATTTGCAACAGTTTTCAACTGAGAAAAGAAGATTTTCAATCTCCATATGGTTATATCTTAGAATACTAGTTATAAGAAACTAGAGAACCTTACACTGAGAAAGCAGATTTGCTAGGTGAAAAATAACACATTCTGAGTCAAATTCCTTCTCCCTGTTGGATTGTATTTCTTGAAAACAGACAGTAAAGAAATTCTTCTTAATATGAAAAGACTCAGTGCTATAACAGATCAAATGAAAGGAATCCTTGATTCTGCTGTTAAGGCATTGAGCAGAGGAATTTTTTCTACATTTGACTCAGAATGCAAAGTCTTAAAATTTAAACACCTTGGTGTAAACCTATTGAAAATTTACTGTGGGAGCTGCCTTTATTTTTTTAAATTAATTGCTCAATTTGCAAAAACCTAAACCAAGCACCTTTCGGTTAGTTCATTCCTTTACCTCATTGTTGTGAGGTGGGTTTGTGTTTGATTATTTTATTTTTTTTTTAATATTCTTAACGTTTTCTCCATGGACGAGCTAAGGGGAACTTACTTTGCTTGGCGGAATTATTTATGAGTAACTCAGTTTATAAAATATACGTAAAAGCCATCCACAACCTGTCATTTTGCATCTGCAGCAAAGTCCCTCATGCTCCCTAAAGAATAAGCGTCCAGATTCATCCTGATGCCGTTTAATTGGCTTACACTTCACTGAGGCTTGATGCACTACACAACAGCACAGATTTAACCCAAGTGATTTTTTTTTTTTTTTTTTTTTTTTTAATATTCCTGCCAAACATTTGGTAACTTCACTGGAGGCAATGACACAACACCAAAAATTTGGTGCCCAGGAGACAAAAACCAGGCATTTAAACTTAAATCTCACTGGGAAACATGTTAGTGGGGCCCTTCTCTTTCCAAATGCCCATCTTTTGCTGGCACTGAAATACTCAACAGACACTCATCATACAGCTCCTCGTGTACTAGGATCATGATGTCACTTTTTTTCTGGAAACATTTTGTTCCCATTTTACCTGACTGAGAGTAGTGTGAGTTGACAGTAGCGATCTCGTGCGGAAGTTGAGCGGTGTGAGTGAAGAGGTAAGGCTAAACAGGTCAGTGAACTTCAGATGCTGCTGGGAAGAGAACTGTTTGGAGCGTTGCAGGTATCGATGGAGGTGGTATTACCGCCTCGTAACCTTCGCAAATTAGCCTCCGGATTTTGAATAGGTCGGTGCCTGCTATTAGTACAACAGAGATTTACAGCCTTCAGATTCTTCTCTCAGGTCTTTATACTGCTCTTTTTAAGATCAAAAGGCACACCAAGATGTGTGTTGTAACAAGTATGAACTGTGTGTTAACTTAGTGCTTTCATTTCTAGACTTGAACAGAAAAGAAAATGGCACTTGAGGCCATGGGAATTTGAGTCAGGTGGAATGCCAGTGCCTAGAGAAAGGAAAATATTTTGTTCCCTCAGTCATTTGAAAGAAAAAATCTAAAGAAAGTGCCTGCAGGCTAAAACATCATCTTTTCTTGTGTTCAGTCTCAAACAAGGGAAAAATGGGAAGTAGCAGGTAGCGAAGAGAAAGTTAGAATATAAATAGTCCACCGAGTTCTTATTTTAATTATAGATGTATATTCTTCATGACAACTATAGCAAAACCACACAGCACAGAGATCCAAAAATTATACAGATGG
The DNA here is from genome assembly GCF_000703405.1 of Apaloderma vittatum. Lineage (NCBI taxonomy): Eukaryota > Metazoa > Chordata > Aves > Trogoniformes > Trogonidae > Apaloderma > Apaloderma vittatum. The sequence continues at coordinate 12,417 of NW_009708437.1, read as the reverse complement.
GTTTTGCCATTATCTGTACCATGGCTGGATCATAAGATATCTACTACAAAGATGGTTTCACATTTTGGTTGTTTTGGGTTTTTTTTAATTACTCTTAACCACCTCTTCCACAATGTGAGACTTTCTGGGATGCTTCTCCTACATGCTTCACAAGGTCTTGCCTTGCTTATTTGAGTGTTTTAATGAGAGGTGACTATCATTAGAGTTTTTGCAGAAAAGGAGCCTGGGAACAGTGATAGAGTAGGGCAGGTTCCTAACTGGCTAAATGTGCTGCTTCTTAGGGACTAAAGGTTGTCACTTTCAAAACATAGAAGGTTTTATATATTATTTATAAAATTATGTAATAATGTGTAATAGCCTTCTTCTTAAAAGTGCTTCCTCTTCATCAGTGATGTCAGTGAGATTTAAGTACTTGAATGACTTTTTTAAGCACTCTGAGTTTTCTAAGCAGGTCTAAAGTTCAGATGCTAATTGTGCAATTTCAAGTTTGCAAAGCAGGTTAGATCTCAGCAAGCAAAACTAATACTCCAATAACATAGAAAGCAATAAGCACAGGCATGAACATTTTTCCTAATAATCCCTGTGGATTTAAGCCACGAAATAATTTTTCTATCTCTCCATTTCCCAAGTAACTTGAACCACACAGCTACAAATTATTCCTTTATCTCAACTATTCCCAGTCTTGAATTATGCTTGGTCATTTTCTTGAGGCTTTTGATCTGAATCTGACTTTCATCTCTGGGCTTAGAATTTCAGCTCAACATGGTTATAAATACATTATTACTATTTTTTTTACATTTGCAATATTCAAACTGTTATTATATCTTTTCACTTTTATTTGTGCTACTGGTCTTACATAAGTACACAAGCTTATTTGCATATTATCATCATCTTTCAAAAGTATTAATCTAATCTCTCATGACACTTTACTGCTCCTTGAGCCGTACAGCTGCAATTGTTTGGGGGATCATGTAGTCAGGGATAAGATCTCTGAAAACAGAGACAGGATGATTTTAATATATTTACAGAGAGTCCAAATGCTCATTATTTCTTTTAAAGTAAATAAGCTTAGCAATGCTAATCTGCTATAAAAACAGAAAGTATTTTTAGGTAGTCTTTTTCTACATTTATTTTTGGTGATGATTCCCAGTCCCATTTCATTCTCTTCTGAGTTTGTACTTCACTGGTATTCAGTCCACCCACTAACTATTGCTTCTGCAGAATGTCTTTCTGAAATCTCTTTTGAACAAGCACTAGGAATGAAATTCTTCATTTTATCCCAGGATAGATTTTTTTTTTTTTTCCCCCCTCTGTTGGATGCTTTCATTTGATTGAACACCCTCTGAAGTTTTAACACATTTTGACAATTGTTCTAATTCTAATCTCTAAAAAAAAAAATAAATTAAAAAATGATTTCACTGTGATTGGCAGTGGAAACTTTGCAGTTCACTTCAGAGTAACAGGTAATTAGACAGTACAGTGTGCTTCAGTTAGATGGCAGTTAGATGGTACTATTTTCTGAGCTACCCAGGGCATGACAACGGTGTGTCATTTGCTAAGGACTGAAAAATGAAAACTTTCAGTTTAGCATGGTATGAGGATAAAAATGAACCTTTACAATGAGCTCTGTGTTTTAATGCTGAATCGCCTCTGAAACTGATATCAAACTGTGCTTTGACCACAGCAGGAGAGCATTTGATTAACTACCAACAAGAAAGAATGCAGTGAACAATGAGACATCAAAGACGACAGCTTTCTGACAGCATTTATCGAACAGTGATTAATGAATGACATAAATGAATGTATAACCTCTAGTATATTTAAGAGGGCTAATCAAGTATCAGGAGGTGAAGTTCAAAAGAGTCATTAATTGGTGAAAATAAAGAGCAGCAACTTAAATGTGTTTAAAATTTTGCATTTGCTCTGACTTTAAAAAGATTAGTTGTATATGGTGATATAAGTAATATTTGTATTGTAAAATACTGGCCAGGCTTTAATAAAAAACATTCATTATTTACTGTCCTTGTTTTTCATCATAGCTAGTTACTGATGACTTTTCAATGGCAAAACTGAAGAGTTAAAGGAAGTTCAGGGATAGTAGAAACATCAGTGATCCCTAATGAGGTGAGAGGTAATTGAATATTAGCACTTAAGCAATTCTTTTTGTACCCTTGGTTTATGTCACTTCTAACTAATGGCCCAAACACGTAAGTAAAGTATTTCACTGTCGTCAGATGCAGTGTCCACGCTGTGCTAACCTTCTAGGTTGCTTATCATTCTCTAAAGCACTGCAAACCCCCATTCATGCTGGGCAAGTGTGATGTTGTAGTCAGAAGCTCAAAATTGTGAGAAGAATAGATCTTGCCAGCTGGTGTGCCGTTAATCCATAGGCTTTGCAGTCTATATCAACAAGTGCAAGGCACCAAGGTTTGCCTCAGTCTTGGCTAATTTCTTGGAGCTGAACAAAGCACCCATCTGCAGCTGGAGTGAGGCACGAGCAGTACTTTTCTCACAAAAGGTGGCCGCTAGAAGCTCTCCGCTCTGCTTTGCAATAGCGCAAAAATGAGGACAGTCGTCGGGATCAGATGAGATCAGATTCAACTCCTTCCTCTGCCTACAGGGATGGTTAAATCTCTCAGAAGAGTCCTAATTAGTGTGCTATGAAGTATTCCATGGAAGAATGCTCTTGGTTGCTCCTGATGTTATTGCACTTGGCATTAAATAATTAAATCTTTGCTGGAGAAAAGATGCAAAGGAAAGACGGAGAGAGGAGGGGGAGAGAAAGCGAGAGCATACCAACAAGTCTTTTAAAGATGATGTCCGAGAAATTCAGACTTGTATTCTCATTCTTATAAATACACCGACATCTCACACTACATAGCTATTGAAGGAGGGAATACATGCTTCCCCATCTGAAGTAGCTTCCTATCTACTAGGAAAATCAAATTTTCTTTTAATTAAGAGATTTGAGGGAGACTCACAGAATGTCTGTTGTTTCACAGGCTCATAGCACTACTTTCCTGCAAGAAGGGTCAGCACCTCGGCTGAGCAGAAATGTGTTTGTGTCCCTGAGGAGCTGGGCTTGGAGGTAAATCCTTTCAGCTAGGTTACTGAAGAGTGCAAGGCATCTAGGAGGGACAGGTTTATATATGTGACCTTGATGCTTCTGAAGTGAAAGTTTAACATGTGATAAGGCAGATGTATGGCTGAAATATTTAATTTGATTACAAACCTCAGACAGAGGTTTGTATGAGTGCTCTGGAGTCTTTGCTATATGAGATCTCTGTGCTTTTTTTTGTATTTGGGACATAATAGATGGAAAAGAACTGCTCTGTTTGATGTCCAGTCATGTGTGTGACTAATCACCTATGTAGTTTTACTGATACAGCTGCTTAAAGTCAAACAATTGTTTTGTTCAGGGCGGAGAGGGGGAAGTGTGTTCTGCTGAGAGTGAAATTTTTCTGACTTTAATGCTGGATAATAATGGGGTTTTTGTGCATGCATCCACATATAAAACATACCAGGAATGTGTGCTTCGGAAATAGTTGCTTTGGTAAAAATTGTTTAATTTATCTGTGGTCTCTCTATGTGATAGCCTAAGTATATAGTTTTCTGAAACTGCATATTGAGGCAGTCATTAACATGTTCAATAATTGTTATTTCTGCACTTTTTGTAATGCTTTAATAAGACAAAGTGATACCTGAAGTTAATACTTTTCTGAGTGAGATTTAGTATGTTATCTAGTAATGAGAAGTTAACTTGTATCATGCCAAGACAGTGATCTTTCTACATTTATCCAAACTTTTGGGGGCTCAAGAAAAGAAAGATCTTTTCCTGAGACTTCTGGCATTGCCTTGCCCGGGCTAAAACATCATTTCACTGCTTTTAAACCCAGGAAGAGGCAGTTATAATTAGCAATGTTAACTGAAGGCTTTCAGAGACTCTGTTACAGCCTGAGAAGGCTTCAGGGGTTGGGGAGGGCAAGGTCACAGTTTCCAGTGCTATGATCCCATTAGTAAAGAGCACTTAAACTAATCTGTGTTGTGTTAAGACTAAGTTAACACCAGTGCTCAGAAATGGTGTTCAAAGTTCAATAGGCAGCACTTAAGAGCTGATGCGACCTCAGAGCTTCTGCATGGCAGAAAAACCTCCCTGGCAGTGGCTGATACACATGCCTTATTAAGTGCTCTGGCTGCAGGTGCCCCATCATGTTTTTGACAAGCATTTGCTGTACAGCAGCTCTAATTGTGCTGCTTGTGGCTAGATATTCAAAGTACCGAATCTACTCTCTCCTACTGAGCTATCTGGTTCGAGTCCTTCTGGAAGTCAGAGTCCATGCATCTTGCCAGACTTTATGTATACAGATCTGTATTTGAATATATTAATGTTCTCTGTTTGGTGTAGGCTCTTCAATCCCTCACTGTCCCAAAGGTGGAATCATTTTAGGATGAAGGAAGTTATCTCTCTATATAATTGTATTTTTTTGTACTCCTGTGACTCTCCAAGCCCTCACATATTATAGGTTTGTTCTGTGTGGGTTGTCTAAGGAAACATGTGTCATAGCCAACAGCTGCATCATCTCAAGACTCAGTTATGGCAATAACTTTTCAACAACCTCCTTCTTGACAACTGCCATGTTCATGTTTCTTTGACATCTCTGGGAAGTTGTTCTTTTGTGTATCTTAATGCTTGTAGAACCTCAGTCTTGGCATTGATTTAATGGTGCCTCCTGGCCAAAAAGTGAACAAGAAACTGCATCCCACGTTCATCAGGATCGTGCTTTCCTGTCTGCCTCTTTCTAATTATTCGTTACCCTTTTTTAATTGAATTGTGGGATCTTTACATGAATGATTATTCCTATGACTTAGATCATACCTTGAGCAATGATCAAAAAAAGATATGGAGAAACGGCTTATAAGTGAAACTGGGAAACAAAGTGGTGAGCAAAAAATACTTCTTGCTGACTTTTTACCCCGTCTTAAAAGAAAACATACAGATTAAACCACTAAACTCACTTAGTTTATAAGCCAGTCACACATGTAAAGATCAACTATGCTGAGGTTTGTTATAATCAGGAGATTATTAGAATACAGCAGATTTTAAATGCAATGTCAGTGACCCACTGAGCCATGAAATAGAGTATGTCAAGCCCTGGCCATGCTCTCTGGTTCCACTGCTCACCTCTCTAGTGTGTATGAATCCCAGCACTGGACTCTTGGACTGGTGCGTTGCTGAGCAGGCTGTTAGGTATAGATCTGCAATTTACACTGTCCTCTTGGCTCTAATTTTATTTTTTTGTTATTTTATTCTGCAGTAATCTAAATACCTTTTTCTATTTAGGATCTCCAAATATACAGCACTAGTTTTTCCTCTGGATTTCAGGAGTACGTTACTCTTCAAGAGATTTTTTTTCTTCTATTACTACACTTAGTCTACTGCTGCTTATTTCTGGAAATTCTTTAGAAGTGTAGGGATTTAATCTCAGCTAACAGCTTTCATTAAAAGTGTTTCTCTCTTTTTGTCCCTAAATTGGATGTTATAATCAATGTCTATAAAAATAAAGCCACCACTTGAAAGAGAAAGCAAGCTTGATATTGCATGAAAACTATCAGATTTTCTTCATTATATCTATTTATCCTGCATATGTAGTTTCATGACATCTTTCAAGAAGGACCATTTTTCACAGCAAAATGTATAGGTGTTTGCTAGAGAAGTAATGACCTTTCCTTTCCTGCAAGCACTTCTTTTCCACTGAAAGTTCAATGCTCTTTTTTTTTCCACTTATATGTGAGGAGTTACCCCAGCAGAAGTTGGTATTTATTTACAAAATATCTAAGTAAACTGACTGTATTCATTATCTATCTCACAATTTGCATTCGATCTCACACCAATGTAGTCAAGTACAGACATGTGTGTGCTCAGATAGTTTGTCCGGGATCACCTGTGCTTGACACAGGACAAAAACAATCAACTGTTGAATCTTGTCTTCCATCCCACCGTGTCTCTGAGGTTCTTGTGGGGCAACAGCAAACTCATTTTTGGACTTGCAGGCTCTTTGGAGTTGTGGGGTAAGCCTTTGCTTCTGAATCTTGCCTGCATTAGTCTCCATAAATTGCAGGCCAGGTTGCTGTGGTGTTGTCTTGTTGCTGCTTGAGAAGGATGATCTATCTGAGGATGGTCCATTTCCCTGGTGAGCTGACTGGAAAAGGAGCAAGCTCTGCGACAGGCTACAACCCTGATGCTGCTGCCCTGCTTGCAGAATGCAGGGTCTTCTGCTGACACATTGTGTCCATGGTCATGTCAGTGCATAGGATTTCTGGTTTTGATGAAACCAGCACATTCCTCACTTTACTGCTGGGTATAGTTTCCTCTGTTCTCAGTATAGGACATTCTTTTCAAGTCTTGTTCTGCTGCTTCATTTGGTGTTTACACACACATATGTATCTATTTCTGCTTCACTCATGCCAATCGCCGTACTTCTCAGTCTTTCAAAGGACATCTAAGCAATGTGCTGAACTGAGCAAATTAAATTGCATTAACATATTAGCATTTTTAAATGTATTATATGGCAGCTCTGAGATACCACTAGTTACATAGATATTGTCCTGCAGAATGCACCTACCCAGACAGTGGCCTATAGCAGCTATGCTTATTCTTTCCTTCTGCAGTTGCCGTTTTCCCTCTAAACACCCAAATGCCAGCTATATTTTTTTTCTTTGATATTTGTCATAATTTTGTGCTGAAGGACTCTGGAAGACATGGAGAATTTTGAAAAATGCAGTTATCCAAATGGTACGGAAAGGTAACGCATATGAGTTCAGCCTTCTTCCTTGCTACTTCACTTACATACGACATTCTCAGGTTTGCTGCAGTATCTTTGAGGAATTAAGCTAACTTAATTGCAAAGTCAATGTTAAATGAATTTATAAGTCGTGCACACTTTGCGCGAGTACCTTCTTCCATGAACTTGAATTGTCAGGTTAATTCAGCTTTCTTCTGAAGGGCTTTGAGAGTGATAATCTGATTTTCTCATCTAGTTTCACATGTAACAGAGAAACAGAGATGATGAACTACTGGCCTGGAGCACAAAATCCTTCAAATGCATAATACTGTTTTAGGAGTCTTAAAATATAGTGAGCTCTATGTTTTCTTTTTTAAAATATATTCAGAATGAATACCTGAAAAATATGCTGCATAATGAAAAGAGATGTGAAGTGATTGCCTTGAGAATAACTTACAAAGATGACTTTTACCTTTCAACTCATGCTCATACTGAGCATTTCTCTCACATATTGGTTTCCAAGTGGATTTTGGTGCAGATAAATAATGAATCTTTGAAATGGCTAGAAGTAAAGAAAGTTCTGCTCCTAGGAATAGAGAACAGTTTTTATTTTTTTGTTCTTTTTACAGAACCCCCTCTACCCCTCAGACGTATTCTGGAAACAGTCTGCAACTACAGTGCGTAACCCACTCAAATTCAGATGGACATTCAGTCGTAAGCTTGTCTGAATCCCCAAGGGGTTGATATGCTGCTTAGTTATATGAAGAGAGTTTTAAATAGAAACATTCTAGAAGCTTTTCCTTTCATGTGGCTGTGATAATAACAGAAGTAAAGTGCTGGGTTCTGCTGACTGTATACTTGATAAGGTGCACCTACAAAGTGTCAGAAATTTGTACAACAAATTTGGGATATTTTCCGCTGCGCTCCACCATCATTGAGGTAGTGCTTGGGGTAGTGGCAGAGCTCAAGAAAAGCAGATCTGAATGCTTCCTGGGAAGATCTCAAGATGAATGTTGTTAGCTATGCAAACTGTGAAGTGATAAAAGGTGCGTGTAAGGAGGATTTGTCCTATTAAAGGGGTTTCTGTTCCGGAGGTGCTTGCCTGTTTCAGAGCAAACTATTTTTGTAGGGGCACCCTTGAAGTTCAGAAAATCCAGTGTATGGCTGGGAAGGCTCACGAATCCAGTCCGAGCATCACCTCTAATAGAAACAAAGCTGGGTCTCACAGAGCATGCGGAAACTGAGCTTTCCAGTACTGTCATTCTGAGAGAGATTACAACACTGGGTAGAGTGTCTTCAAGAATATTTGATAGCACAGCATAGAAATTCATGTGTCTTCAAAAACCAGACAAGACCTTATGGCATTGTCTGTGTCTAAATTAATTTTCTTCTCTGTAAGAGGATGGTACAACATCAAATTGTGCCAAGTGAGTTCTTCATAGCATCTTTATCTTATGCTATATATGGAATAAGTCACTAGTGGAACAATTTTCTAAAACTTTTGGTAGATTCTTCATCAGCAGTAATTTTTATTTATATATATATATATACAGACACACATATATAGATATAGATAGATAGTATTTTGGTATTCTTTGAAATGTCCTAGACAAGCAGGAATTAATTCAAGAAAATCCCTTGGTTTTAGTTGAGCAGGAGGCTCTTACACTTCATAATCATGGTCTTCTCTGGATTTAACGAGTTTGAATCTTGACACTTAAGCATTCTTGAATATGTTGCCCTTCTGTGTCAGCTACCACACAGATTCCAAACGGAAGGAGAAGAAATTGTCTTTCGGCCAGAGCTGTGTGCTAGAAGAACACTAAAAGGGGAACTCATATTTTAACATATGAAGGAAGTCCTCTGTTTCTGGCCTCCTGGACAATAAACTGAACTGCTTCCCTGTTAACAGTTGTATTGAGAGATACTGCCTTTCCTGGTGTTTTAAGTTGATTATAATCAACAGGTGGAGTATTCCTCTTCTTTTGTGGTAAGGAACATATTTCATTAACTCTGTGTTAATGGTGAAGGGACATGATTCTCCAAGTTTCTATGGGTCAACCTTATCTCCCTTCTTTTTTTTTTTGACATTTAAATAAGAAAACTGTTTATGTGCAGAATGCTTCTTACCGAAGACTTTCTTACAAAGCCCTAGTGTCAATTTTCAGATAATCATATTTTAGATGCTATGTTCTTAATTCTGAGATTCTGTTGCTTTTAAAAGAAATAAATTATTAGGTCTACTGCCCTTCTATCTGTCTCTCTTCCAGCCTTTTCGTGGTAGTAAAGAGTACTATAAATGATAGCTGAATCTGGTAATTAGACAAGACTTTCATTTTCTGTCCTTTTTTTATTATTTTTATTTTCGCTGTAATGCATTTTGTCTGTTTACTGGCTTGAGGTCCCTTCCCCCTGTGAGACTTATCTTTTTAATGGCAGTCATTTTTAACATGCACAATTTTTCTGTAAGCATGACATTCACTATCTCTGTAATAACAATCATTTGGCTTATGATTTAAACCATTACAGCAATGTACCATGCTGTGAGACTCAAATTCTGGCTTCACTTTTACATTGTTTACTTTCCTATCAGCATGTTGACAGTTCATAACTCTTGGCTACTTCCACATTGACTGCAATTTCTGTAAAGCTCTTGTGGAAATAAAGAACTACATCAGACAATTGGTTTTTTGGATTACTTGCCTAACCATGCTGTCGACTTTGTAAACTCCTGGTAAGATACTGAACTGGACAGTCATTCTAACATGGCATGAATTTACTAGTAAAGTGTGAAATAGGTGTAGCATCATTCCTGAAGATGTATCTTAAGTATGACAAAGCTCAATGAAAACCTTTTAACAACATAGACATGAGATGGGATATACGAAATACTAAACTAATATACTGACTGCTGCCTAACTTTTTTTTTTCCACTTGCTCTAGCCCTTCCCTCTCCCCCCATGAAGAGGGATGCTTCTTAACTTGGACATTTATCCATGATGTTCTTTGAGAGTGAAGAAAAGAGAAAGGTCTGGTTTATAGGAGATGGTTGTATTTGAATTAGTGGAATTTATTTTGATTATCTAACAGATCTGCAGAGACCTTTGTTCCTTGCAATCATTTTACCTATTTGTCCTGCTTTGCAGTATTCCAAATAAATCTTTGTGGCCATCCCAGCCAGCAGCAACAGGAAAGTGCATTGCCAGGAAAGCTCTTCTTACTGCAAATGGACTCTGGAAATTTAACACGAAGAACTCTTCAGTGTGAGTGAATGATGAGGGGTTTGGTTTTTAAGAGGTTTATAGCTTGGATAAATTGAGTGGAGTTTTTACAGCTGTTTCTCGAGTCATATCTCTGCCATAAGATTCTCAGCCACGTCTTGAGTCCTGTCCTATTTCAAAGAAAAGATCTAAAGAATTTTTTAGAGGGAAAGGAATTATTTTTCAAAGATATCCAACCTGAGGTGTACATACATTTAACTTGGGCAATGTTTTATGAGGCAGACAGTTTCTGGTCTGCATATTTTAATCTTAATGAGCCTTGCCTGTAAAATACACGCTAGTATTCTGGTCTTCTATACATGCAAGTATGGTGTTGATATAGACCAAAAATATATATTAAAGCTGAAATTTTTTGCTGTACTTAGTTTAGTGTGCACTTTTATTTGCTTTAGTAGCAACTTTTATTAAAATGGAAAATAAGATGAGGGAGAACTTCTTGTCTTAAAGGTGACTGAGTCTCCCTGTTATAAGCAGTGCAAAATCAGAATTTGTTTTATGGAAAGATAAATTTATTTAGTAAAATCTCATTTTCCAGGCTTTAATACTAATGAGCTGGAGAGTTTATGCTTTCAGATACTACTAATGACTTATGAGTGTGTTATGCTATACACAACTACAGTGTTACCTCATTGCACAATTATACCATAAATTTGCCTTGCTTATATTTAAGCTTCAGGAATTGTGTGATTATACCTTTTTAAGAAAACGTTTCCAATGTGCTTAGTTGTAGAGAAAAAACTTGAAATTGTGTTCTGAGTATTTATTTTAATGGCTTAAAAACCTAGGGAAGTTAGAAATTTCTATTTCAAAATGGTTTTTAATAGATTTCATGTTGGGAAACTGACTGAAAACTTCAGAGTGACTGGAATTGTAGTGTACTCTTTGCATATGGCAAAAATTTTTTGTAAAGAATGAGCACATACCTGTATCTTTTTACAATTGTATTGCTGGGGCAGGGTGAATGTATTTCACTTGAGTCTACTTTTAGTTAGGTGATCTCCTGTGCACCTTGATGTCATCATGGCCATTCTCGATGTTCTCCATTTTCTTAACTTCCTACTTAGTGTTTCAGTAAAGTTGTACAATATTAATTGATTACGTCTTTTAAAGAATATTTTATACAGTTTGGATCATGAACTGTTTCTAAATTTTATTTCCCATTTATCTGGCATTCTAGCACCTGAATTCTTATTCTTTTAGAAGTGGGTAGAAGAAGAGTAAGTGAGAAGCTACTGTTGAAATACTCTTCTTCCAATTGGTGCTTGCCTTCACTTTTAGTCTTGAAATTAGAAGTGATGGTCAGAGAATGATTTGTGTTAATTCACTTTGAAAGATGACTAGCAGGAAGACAATGTTCTTAGCTGGGGAACAAAGGGTGACAAATATGACTCTGCACATGCAGCTTTTCCAGCACTGTCTCTGAAGCAGACAATACACTAGCTTTAAAAAAAAAAAAAAAAGAGGAAAAAAAAAGAGAAAGGAAAAAAAGAGCATTTGAACCAGTACAGTGTCAATATGCTAGAACAGTCTCCTAAACCTCTTGTCATCTGTGATAAGGACATCAATAATAGTCATTGTCAACCTTCATTAAGTTCAGATCTTCCATTTCTATGTCCCTCAGGATGTTTTTCATTGATATTTTCCCTGGAAAGAGAAAAGGCCCTGCATCAAGCTAGTGTATAAAGTTTGATTCCTTTCCTCAGGGCTCTTTAGTACAAGAGAAACAAATTTTTTTAATTACTCTTTTTCTCTTTGTTTTTTTTTTAATTTTTTGAGGGTTGCTTTTTTCTTTTGAGTTCATCTCTGGTGTTTAACCTGTTTCTAGATGCAGAAGATCTCTTGCTTATTAATCCACATTATAAAGTCTAAGAAAACGGGAATGTTCTATTTGTAAGTTAAAAAGGAAGATGTCAAGAAAATTAATCTCTGCTTCCCCTTCTCTAGGGATTGGCTTAAACACTGTTGCTGATATTCCTTATATCCTTATATAGAGTTTGGTTTGGGGGTTCTTGTTAGCTCTTGCAGGTTGAGTTACCAGTGATCAGCACCACTTGAGTTCTTTATCTTTCTGTTTGTCTTTTTTTGGGAAAAAAAAAATCCTGCCTCTGGATTGAGTTTAAAGTCTTTTCAAGCACGGGAGGTGGGTGGTTTGTAGAAGAGATGTTGGTATAACCGGATGGATGGATGGTGGCCATACAGTGGATGTGGTCTATCTGGATATCAGCAAGGCATTTGACACCATCTCCCACAGCATCCTCATAGGTAAACTGAGGCAGTGTGGTCTTGGATGACCAAGTAGTGAGTTGGGTTGTTGAAGCATGAGTAGTGGAAGGGAAGAAGTCAGAGAGTTGTGG
>NW_009708436.1:0-30713 GCF_000703405.1 Apaloderma vittatum | reverse complement strand
AAAATCCGGCTGAGCCAACCCAATACAATCAGCGATTTTCTAATGTTAACATCTGGGATCTTAGCATATAAAAAATTACAAACCTTCAAAGATATATTTGAGATGATGAAATATTTAAAGAAACTGCTAGTGTTTAATAGTTACAATTAATCAATTAAAATCAGAATATCAATTAATATTACTGCAGGATATTACACTATAAGTATGCAGTGGCTTGGAAATATGAGGAATATCTGAACATGGAAGAAATTCTTCACGATGAGAGTGATGTAACACTGGAACAGGTTGCCCAAAGCAGTTGTAGATGCCCTCTCCCTGGAAGTGTTCAAGGTCAGTTTGGATGCGGCTTTGAGCAACCTGGTCTAGTGGGAAAGAAGTGTCCCTGCCCACAGCAGAGGGGTTGGAACTAGATGATATTCAAGGTCCCTTCCATCCTTAATCATTCTATGATCCTATGAAATATGCATGTACCCTTAATTATGCATATGCTAATCAGATATTTTTAGATGATATGGAGGCTGCTGAGCATACATAATGTATTTAGAGGCTATACTGTGTTGCATTTTTGTCTAAATAATAGTAGTTGATGTGAGAATTGAGGACATCTCTAAAAGAAATAAATCAAAAATAAAAGCAAAATGATCAACTACCACTATTCCAGCCATTCAGATGAAGTCACCATATCTGTGAGTATTCACCACAGTATGAACAATAGGATAGGTCATTGAATTCATTCAGTGATCACTGGGCTGAAATGAATGGACTTGTCATATAAGATCTTGAAAATGAGTATTGTGTATATTTTTTACTTGATTAAAATTGACATGACAAAACCTCCATACATTAAAAAGAAATAGCTGTAGAGCATAAGTTAATCACTCTTTATAATTAGTAAAAACCATAAAATAAATATTTAGAATTAAATAAAAAACCCTAAAGAATTAATTTTATATTGTTCTTATTTGATTTTGTTGTGATTTTGTCCACCTAGGCAATAAAGATTCCACCTAAATGGAGGATGTTTAACTTGGAAAACATATGCTGCTACAAACTCACTAGATCCAAAGTACACCAAACAATCCAGAAAAAAAAAATAATAAAAATTAGTCACTTTATTTGAACTGCAATGTTTAATTACTAGAGTCACTTTTTGTTCTTTACATTAATTCAGCAAAAGAGAGAGCTTTTGAAGTTTTAGGATTTAGGATTCTCAGTCTAATGCCGCATTTATACCTCCCAGCCAAACTTTGTTAACGACAGCAAGTAATTGTAAAAACATTTCATCATATCATTCAACGCTTTGGTGACTACATCTTTAAAAAATAGACTGTGTTAAAGAGTAGTATGGTATTGAGTACAACACTGAAAAAATGTATACTTTAGTCCCTGAAATCTCAGTAAATGTTCTAAAGTATTTTATAGGTAATACATGACAATAGGCCACAGAGGTATATTTTCTTTAACGGTGCAAAAAATTTTAAACAAAAAATTCTATCTTCAGATCTAGTGATTCCAGTTAAAATACAGCTTTTGAAGAGCATGCATGAAAGTTAACTTTTCCAGAAGAAATATCTCAGTATAATCTGTTATGAAATATATGTTCAGATTGTTGCAAGTATTCACAAGAAATATTAACTTCCTCTTCGAATAGTTCTAGCAACTTAATGTGGATTTTAAAAAGACTAATCAAACCCATTGATAATTAATTTTTTTCCTCAGGAATTTTCATTATCTGGCACAAATCCTGTCATTGCATATAAGAATGTTTAGTCTGCAAGATGTAAGAATTTAAGGAATGAGGGAAAGCTCTATTCTCATACATTTCACATAATTTCAAAAGGTGATACAAGTACTACATCTATGGGAGCTTGTGAAAATACACAAGCTCCTGTACTCTTCTAGTGTGATACAATCTACAGTAACTTCAGCAGAGAAGCAGCTCTTGAAGGTACTCCCTGGTTTTCAAACTCCTACAAGGTTAAAATGAATAATAAAGATCATAATAATTAATGCCTAGAAGCCACCTTTATTTAAGTGCTTTACTTCTAAAAATATCACACTACTACGGAGTGAGTCATAGTGACATAATCCCAGGCACGTTATGGCTACACCATTTTGATACTTTGAATCAGGATGATCTGGATGTCTATAGTAAGAAAATATCTATTATTTTTGTAATCTGAATTTGAGATGATGGCTTGATAAATGCATGGACAGTTATTAATATATCAAGTGGTAAAAAATACAATATTATATAAATCTGCCATTTGCTACTACAGTGTATTTCTGAGAGATAGTACGCAAATCTTCTCCCAGGAAGAGTGCCTACAGAAGTCATTCTTGTCTGGAGATGTTGTAATCAAATTTTACTTTTAAAGAGCTAATTGCTTAATGAATACTGAGCACTATTTTAATTAAATTAGTTTGTTGATAAGGATAAGAGATACAAAAAACCTCACTTAAGCTAAGAAATCACAGATGTAGGCCTTATGAAAATGGCTAGAACTAGAGCTGGTACAAGTTGCAAAACTGGCAGGGAATGTTTTGTACTTGGCAAAGCCAGATCTGTAGCACTGCACCTGCAGCTTAATAATACTAGCATATTTCACTTAGACAGATCAATGTACATGGGCATGCCTCTGTATTTTTTGTGGGCTTTGTGATCAAATGTAGTCTCACTGCAACGATCAAGGATTGTATGGCAATAAGATATATGAATATTAATCGGGGCTGAACTAAGCATTATAAAGTTCAAAATTAATAGCAGGCATTGTATGCATGTTTATATTAAAATATGTTAAAGATAATAATTTTGCATAAAAAATGTATAAATAAGCTGATTTTTTGTGATATATCTGAAGCATTAGGTGATTCTTGTGCTTCTGCAATAAGAAGTGCCTGCTTATCTATATGTAGATGTTTTGTCATTTTTGCGACCTTTCCCTTTGAAAACTGCAACAGAGACACCACAAATATCTTCAAGTGGTACTTGAAAAAGACTGTGTTGCTGACAGTATTAATTATACAAACTATTACGGTGAGAACAAAGGAAATCATAGAATCATAGACTCAGTCATAGAATCATGACTTCTTCAAGAAGATGCTGGAAGTTTTCCCTGATAGAGCCCATGACAGCCGGCTCCAAAGATGGACCTGCCGGTGGCCAAGGCTGAGCCTATCAGTAAAGTGATATGAGAGGTACGCCTCTGTGAAAATATATTTAAGAAATGGGGAAAAAGAACGATGCCACACAACAGCTGGCAGAGAGACAGAGTAGTGAGAATATGTGAAGATATCAAGGTCAGTGAAGAAGGGAGGGGAGGATGTGCTCCTGGTACTGGAGTAGAGAGTCCCCCGGGCTGTGGTGAAGACCATAATCAAGCAGGCTGTCCCCCTGCAGGCCGTAGAGGTGATGGGGTGTAGATGTCCACCTGTAGCCCATGGAGGACCCCACACCGGAGGGGCTGGATGCCTGAAGGGGGCTGTAGTCCCGCGGGAAGCCTGCACTGGAGCAGGTTGCTGACAGAACCTGGAGACCATGCCTGTAGCCCATGGAGAAAGAGAAGGCCACACTGGAGCAGGTTGGCTGACATCACAGAGGACTTGTGCTGGAGCAGTTTCCCCCTGCAGGCCTGCACCTCACGGAGAGACTCACGTTGGGGCAGTTTGTGACAAGCTGTCTCTTGTGAGAGGACTCATATTGGAGAAAGGTGTGTGATGATTGTCCCCCATTAGAGGGACCTCACAATGTCCCAGGGGAAGAGTGAGAAGTCTTCCCCAGGAAGAAGGAGCGGTGGAGACAACAATGGTTGAACTGACTACAAGCCCCATTCCCTGTCCCCCTGCACCACTTGGAGGGAGGAGATGAATAAATTGGGATTGGTGGTAAGCCCAAGAAAATGGGACAGGATCAGGGGAAGGTGTTGGTTTTTTTAATTGCTGATTTTATTTCTCACTACTCTTCTCTGATTTGTTCTTTAATAAATTCAACTAATTTCCCTCAGGATGGTAGACGTGGGTGATCTCCCTGTCCTTATATCCAAGCGTGAGCCCTTCTTTATATATTGTCCCTCTGTCTAGCAGAGAAGTGGGGATGATAGAGACACGTGGTCACCAGCCAGAATTCAACAAAGTGCCAGTGATTTTGCATAGATCTTCTCTGAGACCTTGAAGCTTACAAGTGCAGGAACCTCCTCAGATTCCCAAGATCCAAGTAGATAACTGGGTAACATCTGCTAGCTCCTTCAGTACTCTGGGATGAGTCCTATCAAATTCCATGGACTTAGGAACATCCAGCTGAATAGAACTGGTCTCTTAAAATTTCGGTAGCCACAAATGGAAAGTCACTGCTCTGGCAGCCATGGTCCTTTAAGTCAGTGAACTGAGCAGCCAAAGATCTATCTTTGATCTTAAAAATTGAGAAAAAAAAATGCATTTAATGTCTCTGCCTTTTCTTCATCCCTGTTTATCAGGTGACCATTTTCATCAAGTGCCAATGCCAAGTACAGGATGAGAAAGAATTGCAATGAAGTTTAACAAAGTGATATGTACAGTCTTCTCATGGTTGAGAAATAACTCCATGTACCGGTACACAATATGTGTAAATAAGTTGGAAAGCAGCTCTTGGGCCACCGATGCACCCCTGTGGCAAAGAAGGCCAACAGCTTCCTAGGCTTCATTAGGAAAAACATTGCTATCAGGTTAATGGAGATCATATTTCCCTTCTAGTCATCTCTAACAAGAGCAAAACTTCAGCATTGAGTCCTTTTCAGAATTGCTGGTACAAGATTAACAGATCAAGGACAAGTTTAATCAACATTATTACAATAATATAACTTAAATATAATGAAGTTTGAGTGGAACACATGCAATCTCAGCATGACAGAAAGGGAAAAGAGTAAAATTCACTTGCCATGTAGATAAGGTACAGCATCAGTAATGATTATCTCGTTGATGAGCAACAGTCGTGGAAATTGTCAATCTCTTGTGTTATGCTTTGTGACATAAGTACTTTTCATTTTTCCGGGCAATATCTCTGGATCAACCAATGAGGGTTCCCATGAGTTAGCATTGTGGAAACTTGTTTATCAGATACAGTCCAGATTTTTCCTTCTCTGTTCAAACATATAACTAACAGGTTGATGTAGAATGCATATTTTACATACAAGGCTAGTGGTTGGGGACCATTAAATTGTTGTATGTGATTGATCACAGGTTTCTTAGTGTGAGTTTTTCTGTGCAGGTGGCAAGCAGTGCAAGCATGTTATCTAAGTGCTTTCCATTGTCCCATGTCATAACTGAGGTCAGGAGTATCTTACCACATATGGTCACAACAGAACAAGTGCAGTAAAGGGCCATGAAGATGATTAAGGCTTTGGAGGGTCTTTTATGTAAAGACAAGCTAACAGAAATAAGACTGCTTATCCTGGAGAAGGAAAGACTCAGGGGATCTTATGAATGTATAAAAATATCTGATGAAGACGGAGGCAGACTCTTCTCAGTGGTGGCCAGAAATAGAATAAGAGTTAATAAGCACAAATTCAAATACAACAAAGCATTTATTATAACATGAAACATCTGTAGACATAAAATACCAAGAAAATTACAGACTGTAGGCATGGAAGAATGTCTCATGAATTGGAAATGTAAATGAGAATAAATTGACTTTTTGTCTAATGTTTAGAATAGTCATCTCAATGTCTTAATATTTTAGGCTTTACAGACCAAAATGCAACCAAGAATGAAAAACATGGCTTCCTATTCCAGAGTATGAAATCAAGATTTTCCTCTGAAAAACTGTGGTTTTAAATTCTAGGCAATCAAGAATAGTCCAGTTTTCAGAGAAAGATATCATAAACCTCAGTGAATTTATGAAACATCAGAATTGGGAAATGATGAAAGATCCATTTTTGTTTTAAAAAAAAATTGGAAAAAAAAAAAGGAAATGCTGACCTTGTGTGTAACTTGATACACGCAGAAGGGGCATTTTGGAGAACAGTTCTTAGTATGACAGGGAATAAACAGGGAAGAGGCACCATTCTGTGAAAATCAGGACTCTTCAGTGCTTAAGTTTTTTTGTCAAATGAGATGTGCAAAATCCTTAATCAAATTGATCAGGAGAAAAAAAAATGAGCCTTAAAGGTTTCACATAAAACTCTTATTCTCAAGGTTTCTATTATAGTAAAATTCAACCTGGATGGATTTTTCCCATCTATATGAGCTTTAATTTTGCATTTTTATGCTATTTGAACATATAAGCAATATATTCTTAGAATCTAGTATTGCTGAGTTAAATTCTCTGCCTTAGGTCCAACTTTTCCTTCCCTGTAACTAACTTGATTTAAAATATGAAAAGTGTATCAGCTGATGCAGATTTGCTTTCTTCTTCTTTAATCAACATTATTTACAATAGAAACTGCTGTCTGGCTGGAGAGATAATGATTTGACTTCATTATGTTAAACACTATAGAAATTCTTCAGCTTAAAAAATGTCTTATCTGCCATAGAGAGTTATGCAATCTTCAATTTACATTAACTTTTCAAAAAAATTTATGTAATTCCAATGGTCATGATTAATGGAGAAAATGAAATCAAGAAAGTATCTACTCTTCTCTTATAAGGTAGCTCTGACACTGAAAAGACATTAGTATTACATTTTTACCCAACCTTAATCATAGAATCATTGAATGTCCTAAGCTGGAAGGGACCTTAGAGATCATTTTAATCCAGCCTCCCTGCCACCAGGGACGCCATCTCTCGACTAGATCAGGCAACACATGGGGACCGAACGGGAATGACTCTAACTCTGCAATATATTCAGCTGGGAAAAAATAAAAGACAGTTTTTGACAGTGAATTCAAAAAATGTGAGATTCAGTCCCAATACTTATTAAAAGGACTTCAAAAACTGTAAAACAGAAATAGAAATTAAATATGGGGGAAAAAAAACCCCACAATGTTCTCATTGCAAGTAAAGCATCTCTAAAAAGTTGACCATAGCAGCCTCTGAAAACATTCTTTTAGTTAACATGACAACCAAATAGGAAAATTTTTCACCAGCAATCTCACTGAAGAAGAAGTTCAGATACGATAGGTACACAATGTAGTACATTTTAAGAACTATACAATAAAAACTGATTTTGTTTTATGAATAACAATGGTTTGTTATAGAGTATTTTGTTCTGTTGTGTGCTGCAGTGCAGAGGTAAGAAAATAACTTAAAAGGAATCCCAGATAGACTGGAATTAAAGCTTGGCCTTGAAATTTTGTGCAATTATTTTGGACAGAATAAACATTCCAATGTAGTGAAGTCTACAGCTAAGAAGCTTCAGGACTGTTTTTAAGAACATTTGTTCCAATTTTTTCCCTGCTTTTTTAACTGGAAGTAATTGTTCACAAGAAGAGATGGACTGGCTTTCCAAGAAAGGGAATAATTCAACATAGTACGTGCAGCAAATGAACTGGTTTCCAGTCACCTGTAGGACGTAATACACTCCTTTAGAGACAGAAAACTAAGATTATTGCTTTTTAATATTCTCCTAAAGGTATGTTTCTACTAGAAATTAATCCTATAAAGAAGAGGAGGAAAATGTATTTTGAGGGCAACCATGAAATAAAGGTATTGAAAATAGGAACTCTGGTCATTGTAAATGATGACATAAACCATTTGATTCTAGTCTACACCATAAAATAACAGATGCACATTCTTAATTCACAGGATCTCTTGCAAACTGCTAAACAAATTAATGAAGTTTTGCTACAGCTAAAAACTGAACAACTTTCATCTAAACACTATGTTCAAAAAATTTGATTCCTTGCCTGTGCATATGTTCAAGAGCCAACTTTATCTTAAACAATGTGTATACGAGATTTCTTCATAAAATGTGAGACACATATCTGTCAAGAGAATTGTACACGGAAATTAGGATAATGAAACGAAAAATTATTCTTCAAGTCATAAGAATTCACAAAAATTATAACCCAATGGGCATATTTTTTGCCCGAGGTTTGTGAATTCACTAGCAAAAAAAATAATGAAAAATTACTTTATTTATCTCTGTGTTCACACACCCATGCTCAAAGATGCATATTATATATGAATGTAGATAAAAGGAAATTTCTGTCTGTGTAAAAACTAAATATTGTTGATATACATTTACATATAGTCTGTTATTAGTTTCCCATTAAAAAAACCCACAAAAAAACAGTCTTTCATGCAGTATAGAGGTCAAACAGTAGATATACTGATTTCAATATTACCTAATTGTTTGCTTAGAAGATATTAAAATAAATGGAAAATGATTATGGAATGATAGTGACAACAATATAATTAACATTTTTTCATTATAATGTTATATCAGCCAAAGGCAGTGAATGAATAGAAAACTAACTTTATGCCTCACTTGAGAAAAGTAACCAGGTATGTTGAAGATACAGTAGTCTGTGGAATCTTTTGTAGAAATGTTGAGTTATGACTAAGTGAAGAGGGGAAATGAGATAACTGTAAAGAATATCTATGACCTTTCTAATTTTCTCACTTTATTAGAAATATGTCAACTCAGTAAAGAAGCATACATATTTTTCTCATATTTTGAGTGTACTCTCAACAAAAACTAAGTTAGAAATTCCTGCCAATCTTGTGTACTAGTTATAAGTTTAAAAATCAATATCATAGAATCATAGAATTGTCAGGTTTGGAAGAGACCTTAAAGATCATCTAGTTCCAACCTCCTCGCCATGGGCAGGGCCATCTCCCCGTAGATCAGGCTGCTCAGAGCCCCATCCAGCCTGGCCTTAAAAACTTCCAGGGATGGGGCTTCCACCACCTCTCTGGGCAACCTGTGCCAGTGTCTCACCACCCTCATGGTGAAGAACTTCCTAACGTCCAATCTCATCCGATCCATCTCTGGCTTTAATCTGTTCCCTCTGGTCCTATCATTACCCGACATCCTAAAAAGCCCCTCATCAGCTTTCTTGTAGGCCCCCTTGAGGTACTGGAAGGCCACAATAAGGTCTCCTGGCAGCCTTCTTTACCCCAGACTGAACAACCCCAACTCTCTCAGTCTGTCTTCATAGGAGAGGTGCTCCAGCCCTCTGATCATCCTCGTGGCCCTTCTCTGGACACGCTCCAGCATGTCCATCTCTTTCTTGTGCTGTGGGCTCCAGAACTGGATGCAGTACTCCAGGTGAGGTCTCACGAGAGTGGAGTAGAGGGGGAGAATCACCTTCCTTGACCTGCTGGCCACACACCTCTTGATGCAGCCCAGGACACAATTGGCTTTTTGGACTGCATGAGCACACTGATGACTCTATATTGAGTTCATAAATTGAAAAGATATCTTTAGTTATTAAATGTAAGTATTCATTTGAAAGCATATTTTGAAAGTGGACAGGTTTGTTTTCTTTTTAAAGACATATACTTGAGAGATTTTTCTGGCTCCCAACTTATACATCATACATCTTTCCTTTAAAACAGCATTGACATGAGAATGACAACAGCTTTAGAGCTTTCGTAGTGCTAGTGCTACAATATATCATTTTGCAGGTTCCTGTTCTTCCTGTCTTTTCTTCTACAAAAG
Source organism: Apaloderma vittatum (assembly GCF_000703405.1). NCBI lineage: Eukaryota > Metazoa > Chordata > Aves > Trogoniformes > Trogonidae > Apaloderma > Apaloderma vittatum. Next base: position 21,136 of record NW_009708436.1, on the reverse strand, counting down.
GAACAGCATAGAAGCTAAAATTGTTTATTTTTTCTCTCCCACAAAATATCAATTTCTGAGTGTATCCTAGCATAGAAATTTTTACTGAGAGTGGAATTTAAATTGAATAGAATCATAGAGTGGCCTAAACTGGAAGGGACCTTAGAGATCATTTTAATCCAGCCTCCCTGCCACCAGGGGCGCCACCTCTCGACTAGATCAGGCAGCACGCGGGGACCGAATGGGAATAGATCTGATCTATCAAATATACGACTGGAAATAATTGGTCAGAATGGTTTAACTCACAGTCAAATTCAATCTTGGATGGCACTGCTGATTTATTTATCTGAAGAGATACTGGTACAGTGTTTAGTCTTTTTCACGGAAGCTGTATGAAGCAAGAGGAAAGGAAACAACAAAAATCCCTATAATAGCTTTCAACTTCTTAAGGTTCTATAAATGTCTGTGCTTGGAATTCTAAGTGGTGGAAAACGGTACAAAACCGACTTTGCTTTCTGAAAAAAAAAAAATCAAAATGGAGATATTTTGTAAGACTTCATGTTTAATTAATTTTTCCTACTACGTCATGATTATTAATTTTTTGTTATATATATAAAATAAATATGGAAATAAATTTTTTGTGTGTTTGAATTTAAGTACATTTATATTAAAAAGGTACATTGTTTTTGTCTTCATTCTTACTGTTCTGACTGTTCTGAACAAAAACCTAAAAAGACCACTATAAATGTCCCCAAAATATGACCCAGAACTAAAAACTGCAGTAAAGAAAGTTATTCAACTTGTAGTATGGTGCTGTTACAACAAAACCACCAAACCTGACATAAGGTATGTTAAAGAGCTTTGTAGGATATACATATATGAATCATATTACCAACCAGTAGTACTCTTAGTGAAAAAAATAGGAAAATTCTCAGCCATATCCTCCTCTGAAATAAAAAATTAAAAATTTTTTAGCTAGTTACTTACTTCCTTTAATTTCCTTGCCTACTAGTTCTTTGTATGCTTAATCTCAAATTGGCAAAACTACAATATTAAATAATAATGTAATTACTAATCTCATTAAGATATTAGTAATGCCTATAATTACGTTTCCATTGGATTTTAATTACATAAACTCAAAAGGTTCATGAATCTCATGTCGAGTATCAAGACTGAAACATTTTCAGATGTCAAAATATTTTCTTCTGAATTCTTCAGGGCACTCAAGGACTAACTGTAACTGACACAAGAGTACATGTTATAGACAGAAGCTTAGAAGAAAAGAAAATGTTGAGGGTTTCCAATTCATGAGTTTGGAAATTATTGGTATAGCATACATATATACATTTATATGTGTGCAAATATATAACGTACAGTTTAATAGAAGAGCTAGTGAGACTATGTGAAGAAGATTTGCGAAACTGTTGTCTAAATACTTGTCTTGAAATTGTCCCGTAAAAATTACAAGTCCAGGCATTTAAAATATTACAATTGCTTTTAAAAATGTTTTTTAATCTTATTTCTTCCTTTGACTTTTTGGTTTCCAGTGGTTTGGGGTTTTTTTCTGGAAATAAAAAAAAAGGGAAAAAAAAAGAAAAAAGAGACACACACAGAAGGAGAAACAGAGGGAGCAGAGGAAAATGTGGAAGATATTATTATTATGGACATAGCTAGAGAGGCATCGTGGAAGGAGACCCAACATGTGAGAGGAGGTTCTCCCGCAGGACTACAGGAAACCTACTCTATGTCAGGGATAAATCCACGGGACTGCAGTCCATGAGCAACCCATAGCAGAGTAGGGACATACTTGAGGGATGGCAGTCCACGTGTGACCTATGCTGGAACAGAGGAAAAGAGTAAACAATATGAAGCAGGAGAGGAAGACAAACAACAAATAGCAGAAAGAAAATGTTTTACACTGACCTCACCATTTTGCACCCCTTGTCATCTCGCTGAGGCAATTGGGAGAGATTATGTAACTCATGCTGAAAACAAGAGAAAGGTCAACTAGGAATGGGAAGTTGAGATGTTTCCCTAAGTGGTTGTTTAATTTTATTTTTTACCCACAGCACCTTAATTAATAAGTCAAAGCTTGCATGAACTGGCAATGAAATCTGTTAAGTAAAATTCTCCTATTTAAGACTGTTTGCCTGTGACAAATAAGAGATCTAAATCTATAAAAGTCAAGAAAACTTGACCACCAAACCAATGTTATCACATCTAAAACATGTTTAGAACCAGCCAATGACAAGCCAAGCCCTGAAATGTCCTGCAACACTGCACTGCCAAGTGAGTACAAAGGCTACAACACAAGTAGGGGGAAAAAAAATAGAAAAAGAAGCATAGATTAGCACTTTGTAAGCTGATCCATATCCAGACCATGGTGACTGTGTTAAAAATTAGTACAGTAGAATGAACCGCTAACAGTGAATTTGTTAATGGAGAAGGTCAAATTGTGTATATTTTGCACTGCTGAGGGAGAATAATTTCTCTGGCCTAAATATAATCTTGTCCTGCAGACTAAACAAATATTAGCCCTTAGACCACATTAGATATGCTTTTAGAGTGCAGTGTAGTTTCACACAAAACGAATCCGCGTTGCAAACTTTAACACTGTTTTAATATGGGAAAATGCACTAAATGTAGAAAACTGTGTTTCTCTTCTTTCTAAAGCAAACTTCTAATTGAAATAAAACTCACATGTAGATACATTTGTTTAATAGCCACTGATTAAACTACTGCCTAAAGCATGTCCTTGAATCCTTTGTTTTTCCTCTACAGCTAACATACGTTCACTGCTGTGCCAAGAGATTACATAGTTCAACTATTGCACACAAAACCATATTTGATGTATCTGAAAACTTCATTGGGTTGCTCTTACCCATTCTAGTGTGAAAGATGTTGAATAATAATTCATTATTACTCTTATTTGAGCCCTGTATAATTATATAGATTATTGGTGCTAGTTCTGAGTCCCATAGTTTGGTTCCAATGTGCCTTTTAAAACTGAAAGATTTCTCATCTATTTCCAATCTTATATTTTATATTCAGGTCATCGTTATCTTATCTAATTAACAATGGTCTGTTTGGAGTTGTCCAAAGAGGTGTCCTGCAGGTTTCTCTACTGCCGTAAGTAGTCAGCAAGTGGTATTTCCCAATGATTTTCAAACTCTTTTCAAACTCTTATTTCTTCCCTGCAATATCCACCTCACACTAGTTACATTTCTTTACTTATTCAAACATATGAGCCTTCTTTAATTTTGATCTTTCTATCTAAATTAAGGGGTTTTTTTGTATTTCTTTGTTTATATTCTGCTGAGAACTTTTTTTACTTAAACAGAGTCACAGATTGGACACAGCCGAGACCTGGATATAGTACTCGAGATACGACCTCACTATTACTGAACAGAAAGGATCATCTCCCTCATCCTGCTGGCAAAACTCTTTAACATTATTGCAGAATATCATTAACCTTCTTTGCAATGAGAACACATCACTGTCTCGTGCTCTGGTGTCCCCAGGATTTTCAGGTCCTTTTTTGCAAAGCTTCTCTCCACTTGGGTGGCCTGCAGCATGTACTGATGCATGGAGTTGTTCCACCCCAGGTGCAAGACCTCTCATACACTTTGTTGAACTATTTGAGGTTGGCCCATCTCTCCAGCCCGCTGAGGTCCCTCTGGATGGTAGCACAACATTATGGAATTATCAGTCACTTTTCCCAGTTCTGTGTTATCATCATTACACATAGATATTCGATTTAAAGAAAAAAAAATGTATCTCATTTTGCATATTATTCCTCTACACAATGTTGTGCAATGCCTCATAAATCGTAACATCCAACATTTTCCTTTTAAAAGTGCCTAAAAGTGCAAGGCTCTTATGCTGTTAAAAGCCTGGGACTACTCCAGACCACCTGTTCACAAGAGGGTGGGCTGTAAAGTTGGGAGACTGCCTCAGAGCAACACAGTAAAAAACTTTGTGCAGAACAGACGTGTTGTGATGGGTCGATCCTGGCTGGCTACCAGGTGCCCACTAAGCTTCTCTTTCATTCCTCTGCAGCAGGAGAGGGAAAGAAAATAAAATGCAAATCTTGTGGGTTGAGATGAGGACAGGAAGAACACTCACAACCACAGTTACCATCATGGGCGAAAGAGACTGGATTAGGGGAAAATGTATTTAATTTGTTGCCAATTCATAACAGAATAGGATATTAAGAAGTAAAAGCAAAACTAAAACCACCTGACACTTGCTCTTTCTCACATGGAAGTACGCTCTGGTCTCTTCTCAGAGAATGCAGCCCTACAGGCCCTTCATTACCAAAACCTCGCTGTGTTAAATCAGTACATGTATTACGAGAATTCATATTGGGCCAGTGGGAGCACAAGCTTCTATGTGTCTTACGCTGTTTTCATTGGACTTTTGCTAACATAGTGTCCTGGTTTGGGCTAACCAGAACTAGTTCTGGCCAGTAATTTTACTTTTCAGCTATGTCTTCTAAAAGGCTGCACTTTCTGAAGTAAACAGAATGTTTTTGCAGACAGTGATTGCCACTAGAAGTGATAACACCTGATGTTTATAGTTAGTACCAGGGACTGGTATGTAGAAAGGCTCTTGTTTATACTTGTTTATATAGTGACCAAGGTCACTGTTAGATCTTGTGTACCATGTCAGGGGTGCTGGAAAGTAAAAGGATTCCAAGGAAGTAAAAGATTTTTTCTCTGGTGAGGAACGGACAGGACAGGTGACTAACAAAACTGTTTCATATACAACATATTCAGTATAAAGCTGAGGGACTGCAAGCATTAAGCAGTCTTGCTCTAATGGCTGGCATCCAAGGAGGACTCTGTCTGTTCTTCTGTCTTTGATCCCCATCCTGAGTTTCTGAATCCAGCTCCTATATCTGGTTCCTCTCTGCCGCTGAGCATGGGATTTCCCCAGTTCCACCTGCCCTGCAACATCACTGGTGATTACTGTTGGGGGTGAATGGTATTAAAGCTATTTTAGTTTTCTTTTTCAATCCATAAGTGTCTCTGCCTTATTCCCTTTTCCCTTCCCATTTTGGGGGGAAAGGGGTCAAAGAGCATCTGTTAGCATTTAGTGGTCGACCCATGCCTAACTGTCAACATGCTGATAGGAAACCGGGAAGCTTCTTTAAGTGTTCAATACACCAGTTTGTATAAGAATAATGTCACAAATGTAAAGACAAGCTGCACAATTAAAAACCATCATAAAAGCTACTTCACATTACATAATAAATATTGAATTTGAAAATTCCATTTAACATTTCTGAAACACTACAATATGCAAATTTCGCTACTAATACTAATGTTGTAACTTAATTATACAGTTAGTATAATGAAACTACTTGGGTTAAAGGAATATAATTAATTGCAAACACTGTAAAGAACAAGTGTTATCTATGTGAACCACACAGCTCAAATATTTCTGCTAACTTTATAAATTGCCAATATTGTCCCGCAACATAATTCCTCCACAATTAAAACCTTGCTGACTTATTAGAAAGATTCTAGTCAATATGGTTACTTTATTATTCCCATGCTGGTCATACAAGAGATATACTCTTGTTTTCTTTTTACGCTGTTATTCCGTCTCTTCATTTCTGTGATGGACCTACGTTATAAGAGACAAACTCAACTGAAAATCTGAATATGTAATTAACATTTTTTCATTTTACTCTCTCTCTCATCTATATCTATATCATCTACATCTAATTTCTATCTCTATCATCTATATCTGTCTCTTAAAGACCATTCAGGCCCACTTGTACAAAAACAAAGAGTTTTTACCGATGTATCAGCAGTTCACATCAAGAAAATCCTGAGTGAAGAATATCACAAATTTAGCAACTAAATTAAAATCCTCAAAATTTGGAGTCTTTTAGCTCATAGGAATCTTCACTGTGTGTTTGAATCATACTCAAATTTTTACATGAAACAACGTTTTTTACTTATAGATTTTGATACAATATAATGATTTTTGAAACTGAGCTTCAAATGCAGCATTCTTTTATGGTAGGATTAATAGTAAATTCTGTAACCTAATGATAATTTAGCTCATTGCAGTATTTCTGTAGTGAAACACATTCATAAGCATACCTGTTTGTTTTCCTCCTAGAACACTTCTAATTTATAGATTACAGGTAATATTCTGTGAGATAATGAATGAAAGTCTCAAAGATTCCAAGTGCAGAGTAGTTTAAATAAGTGCACACTACGCCAAACAAGCAACAGTTTCTTTGAAAAAAAACTGCATTTGCTTGCAGTTTCCACTCAGAGCTGAACCCATAGAGTGTAGCCCCATGGTTAAAACTGGAAGCAGCTTGTTCTATTGATATCTGATAGCATATGTTGACTTTTCATGTCAGTAACTTCACTTTCGTCAGATGAAGATCAGACTCTGGTCTAAAAGAATTGGAAAAAGACTTTGGAAACATCAGGAAAAACAACAGGGAACAAACTGGAAGCTGTATTGCTGTTAAGTGGAAGTCTGATGAGGAAGAACAAAAGACAGCTGTAGTTGTGCTGACAGTCAGCAGGAGTCTTGCTAACAAATCAAAATTTTCCAGTATGCTTGAAGAACCAGAAGAAGTAAAATCACAGGGGAATGGAAATGTTCATTACAGAACATATATTGCATATATTGTAGGAAAAATGCCAAATAGACAACTAAAGAAAATAAAATAGAAAGGGAAAGGGAGAAGATGGACAAAAAAAGGAAAACAGAAGAAACACTACATCACAACAGGATGTTGCATTAAAATCAGTGAAAAAGAAATAACTTTTTGGTATTTTGTGTGCTTGTTGTTTCTTTTTTTTTTTTAAATCTGGCATATAGATTGTTTATCATGGCAATAATACCAATGTCTTAGTAAGAGGTAAGATTGAGAATTAAATGTAAACCACATTGTTTCACAAAATGCACGACAACAGAAGGTGAAGATAAAGACACAGTATCAGGTCTCCAAGACATAACAAAATCGTGGAGGTACAGATTACTGCTTGATTGTCAGGGTTTGTCAGGAACACCTTTAGAAACGTTTCAAATACAAAAACAAGCAGCAGGATATACCAATTACTCTAAACTAGTAAAAGATACTATACAAATATTTTTGTTTCACAAGTGTTAGTTTTAAGAAAACATGAAGCTTCTGTACATACAGTACAGATTCTAACTGTGAAAGACCGATCAAGAAAATGTATGTTTGAAAGATTTACAGGAGAGTATCTTAAATTGAAAACATCTGAGAAATTAACATGGCTGAACAATTATTCATGTAAACTTTATGTGCTGTTCCATATATTTTAGTAAGAAACAATAATTATTAATGCTAGTTATTTTTAAGTTATATGTCTTGTGCTGTTCTTCACTGCAAGTTTTTTTTTTTATTATTCTTTTCCCTTTTTTTTAGCAACATATCAGTTCCAAAATAAGAGCTATTTAGGAGAATGAAATTTAGGACAACTTTTTTAAGATGTTGATAGTTTTTAGCAAGTATTTATTAGAGATGGTTAACTTATAATCATGAAGTATCTTGAATACAGTTTCAGTGTGTATCCTTAAAACCCTCAGAGGTATCTGTATTAGGTAAAATAGAAGTTCCCTCCTCAAATCATAACTGAGCATGCTGTAATATGTGTGTTAGGCATGTAGGAGTATTTAGGGAGAAATATTAATAGAAGCATACACTCATATGTATATATAACAAGTCTGTGCTGCTCAAAGTCAATCTGTGCATGAAAGAAATGAAGAGCAAAGATGCAATGCGCATCATAGTTGATGGATTAAAAAAGTCCCTAATTTTAGTATGGAACCATAATTTGAGGAGTAAGAGCTTTATAAGTAAAAGGAATCTGTTGAGGATAAAGACAGGAAAACTATATAGGACTTAGGTGAAATGCTGTTTATCTCTATTTTATTCTTTCTGCAGATGCCATCTCTGTAAACAAGTGAGGCAGGAGTATAACAAACATCAGCTACATTTAAATTCTGCAGTCATTACCACAGAGATCTACAGTTTGTATTCAAATACACTAAGGAATTCTCAAAAAGTGGTACATTTATATATTACACTAAAATTACTTTTTCTGTGGAGTGTTCTTCAGCTGTTTGGATATAACCATGAGCAAGACAGAATAGCATTTTTTTTGTTTGTTTGTTTTGTTTCCTAGCTGAGTATGAATAAACCATCTTTAAAAACATGTGATGAACACTCTTTTTTTTTGTCATCCTTTATATGTGTATATTACTGATCACTTTTTCACAGTTTCAGATATAGTTTTATTTTTTATACAATGAAGTTACTGAACATGTATATCAGCATGTCTGTATCTAATTTCAAACTTCTATTGGTTTATAATCTTTAATTACTAACTCATTTTGACATTGGGAGAGACTACTAAATTTGTCTTCACATCATAGTAGATGAGTATAATTCTCACTTACACAGATGACCTGTCACAATAATCTATGTGATCTAACCTCTCCCACTCAAAGTAGAGATAACTTCAAAATTAAATTGTTCGGGATGGAAATTTCACAGCTTCCATAGGTAACTTGCTTCAGTTCTTAATCACCTTCATTGTGAAAAGTGTTTTTCTGAAGTCTGAACAGAGCTTGCATCTGTTGCCTTTCATCCTATGGCTCTGCACCTCTAAAAAGCATCAGAGTGTGTTTCTCTGTAATATGACATTAGCTCGTTGAAAATGGAATTAGATCCACTTTTTATTTTCTTTTCCATAGACTGAACAAATCCACATCAGCCTCTCCTTACACATTGTGGCCTGATTCAGCCCCTGACTGTGCTGGTGGCCTGCTGTGCTCCTTCCAAGGCACCTTGTCTTTCCTGTGCTGAGATGCTCAGAAATGAACACAATGATTTAGGTACTGTTTCATAACTGCTGAATAGAATGGAATAATCACTACTCTAGCTACGCTGGCTACAGTTTTGGTAATACAACTCAGACTGTTATTAGCCTTAATGAAGTACTTTTCAATTTGCATAGCAGCCTCCTTGTCATTGCCCTACCTCCTGCTCTGTTGATGCCTTCCTTGCTTGTCTCCAGCCTGCACCATTTTATGGTCTTAATCTCTCATGTACAGGGCTTTCCCCCCGCTTTGTTTAAATTCATGAAGTTCCTATTGTCCCATCCCTTCAGTGTGTCAAAACACGTCTGATATAAGTCTCATCTTTTAGAATATTATTCACTCCTCACAATTTCACATCATAGATGATTTTGGCAGCCCTATCTTTCATCTCACCAATGATATTGTTAATGGAGACTACAATACTAACCCCTGAGGAATATTTCTTGTAACTGGAGACTAGGTAATCTTTGAATCGTTGCTGTTGACTGATACTTTTTGAGACAAACAGTTTAGCCAGTTATTTATACAGTACATAATACACCCAGACAGTCTATATTTTTCTAAGTTGTTTACAGGGATACTAATGGAGATATTATGAAAAGCTCTGGTAAAATTACACTGAATTATACACCGTGTTCTCCTCTTATCCATAGAAGTAGAATAATCATGAACGTCAACTAGGTTGATTGGGTACAATTTCTCCTTGATGAATCTTTTTCAACTCTCTTCAAACACTTTCTTGCCCTTCATGTGCCTGAAAATGTTGAAAATGTTTTCCATGAAGATTTGCTCCATAATCTTTCCACAGCTTGAAGTGAGGATGATTGAACTGTAAGTTGTTTAGGATACTGGTGGACAAAAGTTTTATACAAGTCAGCAATGAACAACCCAGAAAGACAATCTTGGTCTGATTTTATAACCCAGATAGATTTTACAGCTCAGAAAACCAACCCTATCCTGGACTATATAAAAAGAAGCAGGGCCACCAGGTTGAGGAATATGTTTCTTCCCCCTCTACTCCATGCTAGTAAGAACCCACCTGAAGTATATATTCAGCTCTGAGGTTCCCAGTAGAAGAAAAATAATCTAGAGGAAAGCCAGAAAATCATTACAGGGATGGAACACCTCTCCTATGAAGAAAGGCTGAGAGGGGTGAGGTCATCTGGTCTACAAAAGGTTCTGGAGAGACGTTATTGCAGCCTTTAAGTACTTAAAAGGGGGCTTATAAAGAAGATGGGGACAGACATTTTATGAGGGCCTGTAGCGATAGGATGAGGAGTAATGGTTTTAAACTGAAACATGATGGATTTGGATTAGACATTAGGAATGAATTTTTATATGTTGAGGGTGGTGAGAGACTGGAACAAGTTGCCCAAAGAATTTGTGGAAACCCCTTCCTGGAAGTGTACAAAGCCAGGTTATATGGAACTTTGAACAACCTAGTCTAGTGGGAGGCATCCCTGCCTATGACAGGGAAGTTGGAATTAGATGATCTTAAAGGTTTTTCCAGCCCAAATCATTCTATAATTCTATGATTAACACTAAACTTTTAGGGCTCCCCACACAAAATACATTCCCTTTTTTTTCACAGAAGAAGAATTTAAATATAGTAAATACTGTAAAAATCGTTTGTTTCTGAAGGCCTGCTGTTATGGTCTGGTAATAATTTGTTAAAAAAACCCACATCTAGTCTGTAGTTCATAATTGTGTTGTGAACTTCATTATTTTTTTTTGTTGTTATTAGTTTCCTAGTTCTCGTTGTTGTGCAGGAATCATTCACAGAATGAATAATGTATAAAATAAAATTATGATGTCTTATGAATTATAGGCATAGCTTTAAATAGTGCCATTGACAGTCAAGTTCTGGTAAGCTCTTCCTACTTTATAAACATCAGTTACTTCATGTCAGCATATATATATTTATATACACACCTAAATCATAGAGATGTGAAAAGGATTTCTTTAGTGACTTGAAAAAACGTGTCGCTTAATCTGAGTGGCTTTCTTACAGCAGAATAACACATTTGATAGTATTAAGGGAATTTCAGGCAGCTGCTGTTCAAACAATGGAAAACAATAAACGGTGTCAGCAGTGGAATCTCAATGTAAACCTAGCTATTCAAAAAGTCTGAAGACAATGTCCAAATTTGTTTGGAAAAAATTATTTAAATAATAGCTGCAATGCTAACAATTTGTTTATCAAATGTGCATCTGTGAATCATTTTCATGAAAGCTGAAGATGACTGAATTAGGACGAATAAAAATTTTAAATAATTAGTTATGTGGAAAATAACCTTTTACTTCCTTGTGACCTCCCTTTACTACCCGGCACACCCAGCGTGGCACATAAGAGCCAGCAGTGGCCTTGGTCACTACAGGAATAAGTATAAGCAAGAGCCTTTCTGCATCCCAGTCCCAGGCAGTAACTGTAAACATTAGGTGTTATCACTGCCAGTAGCACACACTGTCTGCAAAAACATGCTGCTGACTTCGGAAAGTGCGACCTTTTAGAAGAGACTGAGCTGGAAAGTAAAAATCGCTAAAAAGAATTGATTTTGTTTAGCTCAAACCAGGACACAGTCACAACTTGCACAGTTTATTTTTGCTCAGTTTTACCAGTAGAAATTAAATTTGCTTCCCTAAACATCTCACTGAAGACTCAGAGAAAGTTGAATTGAGCTCTGAGAACAGTATGCCATCCATTTAAAATATGTAATCAAATACTTTAAGTACTCTACTGAACTTTAGGTAAAAAATTAAGTCTGTTACAGAGGATGAATGAGATTGTATCTCATAGAGGAAAAGTAAGGGTATTACAGAATTCTATCAATTGTTTACCAAAATGAAAAAAGTAGACAGTGCGATACGATTAAGCTAAAATATTTGTCTTTATGATCATGTGATTTGAGTTTTGTTTTGTTTTGTTTTTTATTTCCTTTAGCGAAAAAATAACTCATCCAGCAGTCAAGCACATACTTGTATATTTTCAAGTTCTAAATTCTTTTTAAATGCAATAAAAGGTCAAATATAAGACAAATACTTCTCTCCAGGACTAAACTGCTCTTGATTCATTACTCTAGTGATGAGATTCCAGTTCAAATTCTTAATGTTTTTAATACTCTCAGCAAAGGATAATTTTGAAAAGTGACTTAAAAGAGACCTATTGGTTTGAAAATGTAATGGATCTGATACATGTATCCTATAACTGTTATTTTAAAAACTGATTTTAACACTTGTAGAGGATCATACTGAAATATAATTATAACAGCTTGAAAGTCAAATAGCTTGCGATGTCATGAGTGGTTAATGAGCTTATAATGAACACTTCCACTAACAAGAAATGCAATTAATAATTCTCTCCACAGACTATTTTGACCATTTCAGTTCATACATGTGAACTGTGGAAAATGTGTGAAAAACACACTCTGTGGTTACACTGTATTACACTGTAGCTCTTACAACTCTTTAGCTCTGGTTATCACAAAAAATTTGAGAAGAATGTAAGATGAAGCTATTATTTTGCACTTTTTAAAGGAAAAAAAGAGTTAGTAAAAATGCATGTGTTCTGGATTTACATTTACTTAACGGATATGCTATTAATAAAGTAATTGCATTTCATGCATATATGATCCTTCTTTAATATAATTAATATAAAATTTTAAATGCTCTTCAAAATTTTCTCGGTGATTTCAGATCCAACCAAGTATAAATTTCCACTTATATTGTTTAGTAAATCAACAGAAGAATAATTTGAGATATCAATACCAAAATGTATTTTTTCTTTTTAAAACAAGTTGATAATTAGTTTTGCCACATGAATCACAGAAAGGTTGTTTTTAAAGGCGTTGTGACTGAGTATATGAAAGTAAAAAAAAACACACAGAATTGGAACTAATATTTTAGAAAGAGCAAGTGATTTAAAATTTATAAAACAAACAAGTCAAAACTGATGAACTGTTTCACAAGCATTCCCTTATTTATATATTCATACTCAAATCAAGTATCACCATAAGAAAACTCTCCAAAATATTTTATTCAGATTATTTCTATTCATGCAAAATCATGAGCTTCATAGTTATATATTGGGGTATCATAAGTGGATGGTTAAGCTTGAATTGATTTACAGTGTACTATATCACATGTTCTTTGGGTCTGTGTATTTGCAAACATTAGAAGTTTGCATGTATTTTCAGATATGAACAAAAGCATGTTGCAAAAACTCAGTAGTAGAGAAAAAGGCAAAATTCTTTTCAATGTGAATGAAGACTCCCAAATCCTTTGACACTTATTTTCTGGCCATGAACAGATAATTTGAGGGTGTCAGCTAGGACTTGTCCAACAAGTAAAGAATTTTTGTTTAGGTTCTGTGTGCTTAACCATGAAATAAATTATTTATTACTCTTCAGGATAGCAAATGTCCACAAGAGAGGTAAGTTGTAAGGGGTAAGTCTTTTATAATACTTTGACATTGTTTTTAGACAAGCTGTCATTTAGGTAACAAGAAAATTAAGCTTGTCTTTTGTGAGATAGTATGTACCATCACCTGCTCTGACATACCAGTTTGGGCTGGCAGGAGGGATAAGTGTGCAGTCGGGGCTTATGGTGCCCCTTGAAGGAGGGACATTCCAGTTCTCCAGTCTTCTAAAAAGATGAACCTCATATGAAAAAAAATATTTTTGTTATGGTCTTCTCTGGATTTGAATCCCCTTGGATAAGGAAAAGGAGTTATTCTCCTCTAGTAAAATTATATCATTCTTCTTGCCCTTAACTTACTCTATTTCTGATTTATTTATTGTTTTTCAATACTGTGTTTCTCTCTAGGCTGAGTTTCAATTTCTGCGCAGAATGAATTTCTGAGTCATCTTTGTTATTTATAGGTATTTTCTGAATGCTACTGCAAACGGATTTCAATCTAAATGTTCATGAACTGTACACTCGGGCATTTCCACCATTAGTTTTTCTCTTTTGAGGGATATAAATCACAATATAACACAGGAATCACAAATAATACTATGAATAACCATTTGCCTAATTGTTCAGAGGCAACTTGAATGTTCACAAAAAAACTAAAAATCACTATATTTTGTCAACTAATTTGATAAATAAATACAGGAAATGCCAAAAAAGCATAACACAAACAAACGAAACACCAGGCAAACCCAACTTCTTTAAGAGTGATTAAACACTGGATCAAGTTACCTAGAGAGATTACAGAGACTCCATCTTTGGAGATGTCAAACTTGGTAGAAAACAAGCCTGAACAAGTTACTTTATGTGCTCCTGCTTTGAGTAACTGTTTCAACTAGAGGTCCCCTCTGACTTCAGTCATTTAATGTTTCCATGAGTTCTACCTTTTTGCTTCTCTGAAGTTAATTTTTCTCCAGTATAGCAAGATGAGACATGAGTATTTTAAAGATATCTTTTTCATATGTGTCTCTCTTCAGACAACACGAAACTGGGTAGGTAGCCTGGTCAGTACACTGGACTTCAGGGACTACACTACTATGAGAATGAATATTCACTAGGAGAAGGTAAACATTCAGATAGTACAGCTGTGGCTTTTGTTTATTTTTTTCTCATTGAACTTGATGTACGAGTTTGTACATAGAATATATATCCTTCCTTTTGTTTATGTTGTCTATGTGTCATCTAAACTAATGACAGAACATATTAATACTAAGAAAGTGTTGCTTGTAACAATTTTTTTATAATGCCTTCCATTAATTTAAAAAAAAAAAAACCTACACAAATATTTTAAGTTTTGCAATTAAAGTTCTCTGCCAGTAATTACTGGACGTATTGCTAACAGAAGCAAATCAAAGTTTACAGAACAGATCTCCCCAAGATATTATTCAGACTAAAATGTGTGGATTCCTGTGTGGATCCTCTCTATGGGCTTCAATCCCTCAGGTTTAACCCGATTCATAGTAGATCCTGCATGGGCTACAATTCATGTCTGAAAATTCTGCTCCAGTGTGGGCTCTCGGCAGACCACAGTTCCTTTAGGAAATACATGCTCCCTGTGGTGTGGGCAGCCATGTGGTTGTCTGCTCTAGTGTGGTTCTCTCCATGTGCTACAGAGAAATCTCCAGTGCCTGCAGCATCTACTCTTCCACTTCCTTCTTCTCTGACTATGGTATTCTCAGGGTTGTTTCTCACTTTTTTATTCATTCCTCACTGCCTCTTCAGCATTTTGCCCTTTCTTTAACATATCTGCCCAGAGAAAGAGTAAGTTGTAGAAAAGAAAAAAATTTGGCATAAAGGACCATTTATCTATTGCATATTTTTATTCCATGTTAGCCTCTTAAAAGGAATTATTTTAAATCAACTATGCCAGCAGGGTTATGTAATTACTAAAAACCTAATAATAAAAAGCAAAAGAACCATGAAAAATTCCCAATTTAGAATTTCAGATGGATTATTAACACAGAATACATATAAAAATATATTTATATATATATATATGCAGATATATGAGCATATCTGAACACATATATGCACAGACACCTCATGTATATGGAGTCTAAGTTAGCCTGATTCAGGCATTTGACTTTTGCCAGCCTTCTCAATACATTGTTTGTGTTCCCCAGGATGTTAGTTAAGGTGTGTATATATTTTCCTAAACTTTCAGGGCGATATCTTGTTTGCCTAAAAATTGGGCACTTAAAACAAATGCCTTCTAGAATCACAAAATCCTATAATGTATTGGGTCAGAAGGGACCCTCAAAGGTCATCTAGTCCAGCACCCCTGCAGTGAGTAGGGATATTTCTAACTAGATCAGGTTGCTCAGAGCTCCATCAAGCCTGATCTTGAATGTCTGCAGGGATGGAGCCTCCATCACCTTTCTGTGCAACCTGTGTCAGTGTTTCACCACCCTCACAGTAAAGGAGGTCTGTGTATCTAATCTAAATCTACCCTGCTCTAGTTTAAAACCATCAGCCCTCACCCTGTCATTACACTCCCTGATAAAGAGTTCCTCCCCAGCTTTCAGGTAGACCCTTCAGGTACTGGAAGGACGCTATAAGCTCTCTCCAGAGCCTTCTCTTCTCCAGGCTGAACAACGTCAACTTGCTTAACCTATCCTCGTAGGAAAGGCCCTTTGATCATTTTTGTGGTCCTCCTCTGGACTTACTCCAACAGGTCCATGTCATCCTTGTGTTGAGGGCTCCACAGCTGGATGCAGTACTCCAGGTGAGGTCTCACCAGTGCAGAGTAGAGGGATAGAATCACCTCTCTCGGTCTGCTGACCATGTTGCTTTAGATGCAGCCCAGGATGTGACTGGTCTTCTGGGCCACAAGTGCACATTGGTGGTTCATGTCCAGTTTTTCGTCCGCCAACATCCCCAAGTTGGTTAGCTCAGTGGTTTGAGCGTGGTGCTGACAACAATGACTGACACCCATGTCCCGGGTTTGATTCCCGCTCAGTCCCCATGTGTTGCCAGGTCTAGTCGAGAGGTGGCGTCCCTGCCCAAAACAGGGAGGTTGGACTAGATGATCTCTAAGGTCCCTTCCAGCCTATGCCATTCTATGATGAAGTCCCTCTCTGCATGACTGCTCTATAGAATATCTTCCCCCAGCCTGTACTGATAGTGAGGGTTGCCCTGATCCAGGTGCAGCACCTTACACTTGACCTTGTTGAACCCTACAAGGTTGACATGGGTCCATTTCTCCAACTTGTTCAGGTCAATCTAGAGGACATTGCATTCCTCTGATGTGTTGAATGCATCACTCAGTTTGATGTCATCTGCAAACTTGCTGAGTGTGCACTCCAGTCCTCTATGTAATTGATGAAGACATTAAACAACACTGATCCCAGCACGGGCCTTTGAGGAACACCGTTTGTCATCTGTCTCCACCTGGACGTCTAGCCATTGACAACTACCCTCTGGGTGTGACCATCCAACCAATTCCCTATCCACCTAACAGTCCCCTCATCAAATCTATATTTCTCCAACTTAGAGAAAAGGATGTTGTGAGGGACTGCGTCAAAGGCCTTGCAGAATTCCATTGTTCTTCACTTATTCACTGACGCAGCCACTCCACTGTAGAAAACCACCAAGTTGGTCAGGTAGGATTTGCCCTTGGTGAAACCATGCTGTCTGTCTTGAATCACCTCCTTGTCCTTCATGTGCCACAGCAGAGCCTCTGGGAAGATCTGTATGTTCTTCAAGCACAATATCGGGAAACAAACATAACGAACAACCCAGAAAATTTTCAATCTATCTGATTAAAATAAAATCTCATATAGTTCCTGAGAGAGTGATCTAAACTCTCTGCAAATCAAAAAGTATCAAAGTTCAAGAAAAATTACTTTACTATTCATTAACTTCCAAAATTTCTCTCATACCCCCTGGATATTCTGTGGACAGTGGACTAATTTTAACAGCTAGAATTGAACAAGAAGCAACTTTATTTGAGTATTTATCAGCTAGTGAGGGGCATATGTAGGAGTTCTCAGTTCTGTTGTCCAAAGCAAATAAAACCCATTTCTCTCAGTTTTAGGGTAAATTCTACAACTAACAAGAAAATGTTGCATCATGTCTTCCTCATGTTATGTTCTATGACTTGCAATAATTGTGCCTACTTAGACCTCTGTTCATTTATTAAACACACCTTGCAGACTACATATTATTCTGTCTTAAACACAAATTGCCTTAAACGGAGTACAGCTGCCTAGATGATTTGCTCAGTCAAAGCAGTAAATGTCAAGGGAAATCATGTTTCTCATTCTTTATTAATATGGCAGAAAAGCAACAAAAGGATGGTATTTTTTGTGATAGAAAGAAACTTGTGTAAGCCAAAGCATGACTGTATCACAGCTAAAATCATGTATATAGCTACAATCTGCGAATGTGATCAGATTGTTTATATTTCACTTGCACACAGCTTATGAATCTCACATTAGTTTCATTTTTATGAAGGACAGTTCCTCAGGAAGCTTTAAGATTTCTCAAAACTATTGAGGCCCTTTTTTACTTCTGCTGCTTCTTGTGTTACAGTTTCTCCTGTAAAAGACAAAAGGTGCTTAATGTATAATTTGAGCATATATTTCAAAACTCTTTCCTTATTTGAACACATGAAGCTAAACAACTGAAGCAGTAGTTTCCAGTATAGATACTGAACAGACACAGATAATGTTTCTGTCAATTCATAGAGTAAAAAAGAATTAATGGCCAAGTAATTTCAAATAACTGCAACAGATAAGAATAGCAAGATCTTCTTGTGGACATGGAGAAAGAAGTAAATTACTGCAATTTACAGGCAAATTATTAATCAATAATCATTTATTTGTTTGTTGGAACAGAAACTCCATTTACCCATTGCACCTACAGGTTGTCCTGGTTTGAACTAAACAGAACCAATTCTGTTCAAAGATTTTACTTTTCAGCTCAGTCTCTTCTAAGAGGCTGCACTTTCTGAAGCTAACACCATGATTTTGAAGATGATGTTTTCTCCTAGAAGGAGAGTGGACATCCAGGACATCCAGGAACATCTCCAGACCAGGGACTGGTATGCAGAAAAGCTCTTGCTTTTACTTGCTCTTATGGTGACCAATGTCATTGCTGGATCTTGTGTAACACATTGGGGATGCCAGGAAGTAAAACGGGTCTCAAGGAAATAAAAGATTGCCTCTCTGGTGACCAACAGACAGGACAGGGGAACAAGAGTATTGCATTCCATATGCTTCATACTAGTTATAAAACTCAGGGATCGCAGGTTTAAACCCTCTCTTCTTCAATGCCTGGCATCTGAGGAGGACTCTGTGTGTTCTTCTCCCGTTGATTCCAATCCTGAATTCCAAAATCCAGCTCCTTTGTCAGGTTCCCCTCTGTCTTTCAGTCTGGAACTTCCCCGGTGCCTGCCTGCTCTGCAGCATCAGTGATGATTACTATTGATTGAGGGAGAGTTGGGTTCAGCATTGGTTTTGTGTATATTGTGCTTACTCATTATTTTAATTATTGCTTTATTTGTAATATTATTGTTTTATTAAAGATGGTTTAGGTGTTGTTTTGTTTGGCTTTGTTTTGTTTGTTTTTCATATCCTTAAATCTCTCTACCTTATTTCCTTTCCTTTCCCATTTGGGGAGGAAAAGGGGCTGGAGAACATCTATCAATGCTTAGTTTCTGGCCCAGCCTTAAACTTTGGAACAAGTATAATTCCTAAAGGTAGTATTTCTAAGCACACTTTTTCTGTATCTGTCAGTAAAACCTCCTTTTTCCAGTTTGTAGGAAAAAAAAATACTATGAATGATTACATCGGAAAGTTATGAAGTATCTGCTGCACAGTGTTTAAAATGTAATAAAAAAGTCTGGATTCAAAATTAACACAAATCAATGCATTTCTACTCATTTTTGTGCACCCAAAATTATTTCCAGGAGAGTATTATACAGCACATTAGAAACTGACATTAACAAAAAAAAATTCTTAAAAAAATATGATTATTTTTGTTAACATCCTATATTTTATAATTTCCTTGAAATTCAAATCTGAAATCATCACTTTTTTATGCCTGTGGAACTTGTATGTAGAAATATGGATTATTGAACCAATTGTTTGTTAAAATGTCTAGATATAAAAACAGCTTATGGTTTATTCTACAGTTTTAAAATTGTACTTGTACTGTCTGATAATTTAATACTGTTGTAGCTATATTTTCCATCTTTTCCTTTCCCAACTCAAACGTAAAGGATTAAATAGATTTGCCCATTTGTGTTAATATTTCAATAATTATTTGGAATAAAATATATCATCTAAACTATTGAAAAAGCTATCTAAACAATGAATTTAAATCAAATAATTAATAAAAACTCATTATTCATGTCCTTTTTGCAGCAGTGCAGTAGCTAGAGCGTTCCTAATATGTGTATATGCATGTTCAGTATACACGAGGAACTTTATAATGAATAGCATATCAGCATGCAAGATTTTGTGGTATTTCTGGTCTGTAAATAATAAAACACTAATGAAAAAAAAAATTCTACCTTGGTCCACTCAGTATTAAATAAATAACTAGAAATGTGAAGATAATAAAAATGTCATTGAAATCTCTGCAGATGTCCACTTGCAATCCTTTATTTCCTCTTGACTTCCCATCAGAATCACAACCCACTGATTCACAGTTTAATGGTCTAGTGTCTCTTTGCATTTTAATTCACAGTTTTCAGCCTGGGAACAGCCAACTCCCTAAAGCCTTAAACCTCTAAACCTCCATGACTCATAGTTCTTAATGTTCCCATCTACAAACTAACAATTTCTCGTTTCTGTCAGCCAATCTTTCATCAGTTTTTTTCTGTCTCCGATGGTACTTGTCTAGGATGCACAGGGTACTATTATTTTAGTTAAATTCTCTTGTCTCCTTTCCAAAGGTGGTGTGTCAGGTCTTGATTTTTAGACTAAAAAGGGACAGATAAAACAAGTAAGCAAAGAAACAAAAACTAGACATATATGCTTCTAGCTGGACTTCAATCTATATTTATTTATTGGGTTTTATTTGTAAAATTCAAAATCATGACAGACATCGTTGTGGGAGTTTGCTACAGACCTCCCAACCAGGATGAAGAAATAGATAGGATACTTTATAAGCAATTAGGTGAAGTTGCACAGACTCTACCCTTGTTCTCTTGGGAGATTTTAACTTTCCAGACATCTGCTGGAAATATAATACAGCAGAGAGGGATCAGTCCCGGAGGTTCCTGAGGTGTGTGGGAGATAAATTCCTGACACAAATTGTGAGGGAACCAACGAGGGGAAGTGCACTCCTGGACTTGCTGCTTGTTAATAGAGAAGGTCTTGTGTAGGACGTAATTGTTGGAGGCTGTCTTGGACAAAGCGATCATGTAATGCTAGAGTTCTCCATTTTTGGTGAAGTAAGAAGGGGGGTCAGCAGAATTGCCACCTTGAACTTCTGGAGAGCTGACTTTGGTCGCTTCCGGTCCATGGTTAAGAGAGTTCCTTGGGAGGCTGTTCTGGAGGGCATGGGAGCCCAGGAAGGCTGGGCATATGTTAAGGAATTAATTTTAAAGGTGCGGGAACTGACTATACCCAAGTCATGGAAGACAAGCCAACGGGGGAGGAGACCAGCCTGGCTGAACAGAGAGCTTTGGCTGGAACTTAGGAACAAAAGGAGAGTTTATGGTCTCTGGAAGCAGGGGCAGGCTAATTATGAGAATTATAAACAACAAGTGAAGCTGTGCAGGGAGAAAAATAGAGAAGCCAAAGCCCAGCTAGAGGTAAACACGGCCACTGTGGTGAAGAATAACAAGAAAAGT
>NW_009708435.1:111379-158100 GCF_000703405.1 Apaloderma vittatum | reverse complement strand
ATAATAATAAATCCAAACACAAACACAAAAACATAAAACTCGGTCTGAAAATTGTCTTCGGTTTAGGCCAGGTAGGAACTCCCTTTTTAAAGACAAGGTCTTATCTTTTTTGTTATTCACTCACACAGTTCGTTCAGCTTATTTAACTAGGGAGAAATTCTTAGAAGGCAAACAGAGAATTCATTCAGTTCAGAAGGCTTATCCATGCCTTACTGAACTCCAAATTTACTGAGCTATACTGAAATATATAGTAGTATAAATGCTCTCATTGTACGTTGCACATAAATATTGTCTGTAAATACTGGCTCTTGAATAATATACTTTCTTTAAAAGGTTCAAAGATGTACTGTATTTTAAACAGTAGTAATACTAACATTGCTTGAGTTACAAACATCTGTTCAGAACATTTCTTTAGTCAGCACTGCTTCTTTTACAAGGAAAAATCTGAAGAAAACATCAAGCTATAGCCATTACATCAGTTAAAGACTTTTCACACCTCTATAAGGTACAAGTTTACACAAGCTTTCATAAATCAATAAACTTTAAATGAAAGCCTGACACCATTTTGTGCACAGAAGCATTTCCAGAATTTGCTCACTGACAGGTAAAAGGAAAATAAACGTCCCTGGCTAAGAATGGGTCTTTTAATTTTGTGTATAAAGTACTTTTTTTGATCTCTTCTTAGCTAGATTCCACCTCACTAAGAGAGTAATATCATAGGTAATGATAATCAGAAAGCTGGTCATAGAAGATGTCAAAAGTTTTGTTATCAGCAGAGAAATAATATTTTCGAAACATCCCTGGAGAAAAGTCTCATGCAGCATATGGAATTTAAACCATGACAATGAACACACAAAGTTAGCCACTGTCTTACTTCGATTTCTCTGGCAGAACTAAAGCATAATTTTTGAGCACCCTGCAGCAGCACTTCTGTACAGATAGAGATACATCTGAGTCGTGACACGGGCTTATTTGTAACAGGAATCAAAGGAAGAAAAGGGATCTTTCTTAAGTGACATTAATAATCCTGTCATAGCAATATTCCTTTCTCAGAAATGACATGTGTATTGAGGGGCTTGATGATGTATAGTAAACAGCGTTAAAAACGACTTGTGTGTATCTACTATATTTACACTGATAATTCCTTCTTTGGTGTCATACTCAGGAACTACCCCCCATGATATCTAAATACTTATCATGGATGTTTTTAGCTTCTTCATATGACCTGAACATGTTTCCTATATGGCTTTCTTTGGGTAATAGAATTCAATAAAGTCTAAATTACTTCAGAGGAAAGATTTTGATTGGAAGCTTTCGCTAGGTTAACTAAAATTTAAATGAGAAGATAAACTACTTCAAATTTAAATCTCTGAGGCATTTGCAAGTAATTTCTTACTACTTTTTTTTTTGTTCTGTAATGTGGTGTTCTTGTCTGTGACTTTTAAATTACGACTTTTATAATTATGAAGCTAGCAACTGCCATTTGTTGGGGATAGATGCCATCTTTTTATATTATAGAGGAATATTCTAAATTTATGTTCTAACGTTATACACAACAAAGCTAAACTGTGTGCTAAACTGAATTGCCCTTTCAAACTAAAGGTGATTGACTGAACCCTGCCATTCACCTGGAATGGCCTGAGACTCATTTCACCGTAGAGTTTGCGAAATCACAACAGGCCTGTGCTAGTCCTCAAAAACAGCTGATTGCTTTATGTCTGTGCAGTTCTGTTACTGCAGAGGTTAAAAATCAAAGGTGAAAGAATTAAGCTGACTTTGTCTTCACTCAAGTGCTGGTATAACCTTTGTTTCACAGAAGGAAGCTTGCTTAGTTTAAACAAGAGTGTTTACTGTTACAGGCCAGTAAGTGAGTATCTGGGAATGATGCTGATAACAGTTAATGAGCAGAGTTACTCTTCAGTCAATGTACACGATGTGCAGATGTGCCGTGCTCTTTCTTCACAGCTATCAGGCCAAGGCAGGTGCCGTGGTCATTCTAAGACAGCAAATATAGATGACACTTATTCCAGAGTCTTTCATTATTTCCATTTGAGATTCACTTCAGAGCATATGTCCTATAAGGTTATTTGTGATTTCTGCTTACTTTTTTTTTCATTTTCAAAGTTACCTTATTAGATATCAGATTTAAAAAAACAGAGCTACACGCTATTCTAAAATTCTTATAAGCAAGAACAAGATATTTGATTCCTGCAACATATTTTGCTTGTTTGTGCCTTGTAAAAGCTTTCTCTGGCATTTAGCTAAACATTTGTTTAATCCATTTGAGAATGGCAGGGTTTTTGTTGATACTCACTTCACAAAACTGATGTCCTTATGTGTTTTTTTCATAACATCTTCAGTGGAGAAGGACACTGACTCCTCAGCTGTAAAATAAATCCTCTAGTTTATACAACATATTTTGTGTACAGCATGTTTATGAAAATGTTCATAGAGAGGGTCAAATTCTAGGATAAAATTCCAGGGATGGACACCAAGTTGTTTTGTAGTATTTCTTCATAACATACCTCTCTAAGTATTGAAGAAAGAAAATGACATATGAATTGAGCAGTGTTCTGGATTATTGTTGTTTCTCTCCATTTTTATGTTGCTTTTGGTATATATATTACGAGAGACTGTGCAGGAAGTTATGTCTATTAAGACAGCATTTTTAAGGGAATCAATGAAAATATGTAAGTTTTTTTTATGGTTATAATATTTGGATCAGTAACACAATGAGAACATATTTTTGGATTTGATCTGTGCACATTGGTCAAATGACAGTTCATAACCACATCTTTATTTGAAAAGCAACATTAAAACCCACTATAAGCAGTTCATTTCTTTCTTTAATTATTTAGGGATCTGATTGCACCAAGAAGATGAAAGTTCTCATTCCCATACTCAGCATATTAGCAGGCTTCCCTGCTTTTATCCAGAAGTTCACACTGTAGTAGCTGAAATCTATGATTCGTGCTGTATTTTGTATTGCTATTCCTTTACATAGGCAGGGCCTGAGAGCTTTATTAAAAGGACAGATGAAAACAGCGAGTACTAGATTTCAGTTCCTTCTGTGTATAGAAAAGGTGGAAAGCACAAGAAAAGAATTGCTCTAAGCCCACAGACCTATCTCCTTCATGCAGACTTCTATCACTAGCTTTGTCAGAGCTGTTCCAAAAAGCTTTTTTCAACAAATCAGGGGGAGGGGAGAGGGGGGAATCTACTATTTTTAACAGTCATGATGTTCCCTTTGGCTGTTCTAAGATAATCAGTTTGACAATGTGCCTGCAGGAATATTTGGCTCCGTATCTTAGTATCTTCTAGGAGTAGAAACAAAAGTTTCAACAAAGCCAAAAAGATAATCCTTTAATATATTTTCTGAAAGAAGTATCTCCAGAAAGCCTCTAACCAGCTTGCTGAAGAAACATTAACCTTCATATAATCACAGGTTATTAAACTAAACTGTGCATTGATTTCATGTCAATAATACTGATAATGGAGAATGGTTTTAACCAGGGCAGCTACTAAGTTAACTGCATGAGTGGAGTTTATTCTGTTCTTCTATAAATTCAAAGTTACTTATTTAAGGACTACTTCTCTGATTTTATGCTTACCTATTATCAGGTTTTTTTCAAATGCCATCTTTATTCAGAAATAGAAGTACCAAATGTACTATCATAACTGGTCATTCTCTTGACCCAGAACAAAAAGTGATTGACTGCAGATATGAACTGGAGGAGGTCACTGTTCACAACAACTGGGACGAAGATGGAAAGAAAGAAACAAACAAACAGAAAACCCAACATAGCCCTTGACCTTCTTTTTCCTGTGGATTTTGGTACTCAAATCATAAAATTTTCTTCAATGCATTCACTTCCAGATTTTGGAATGTTTTTTTTGTAGTAAGATCTGAAGTCTTATTCAGAATACTTGCTGAATCAAGTTTAGGTCAACTTTCATATACTTTTTTTCACTTGTGAATGATTTCTTTTATCCAAAATCAGCTCTGTATTTTTAAGTATTATCTAATCAGAATGTTCCATAGGTGGTATTCATCTCTTACCAAAAAAAAAAAGAGATCTCATCAAGCCGAAAGTCTTTTTTCAGTACAATAAAAGCTGTTTTATTCATCAGAATATGTTTGTTTCCTGCATTTGGGCCTATCAACCACACTGTTTATTTTTCTCCTCAGGTAATCTTATTTTCATATCAGAGCAAATCTCCCATTTTAACTAGTGACAGTGAAATATTTTTTCCAGAAGCAGAATGATTACTACTTTAATACTAGAGGAATCTTCCTTAAGAAAACAACAATAAGATACTACAAGTTAGTTCTAAGGTTTCCAAAATACTTTTCCTCTCATTTTTTCTGTCCTTTTTTCCCACCCCATCTCATAAAGACTCTTCACGGGATATTTGTATGGTAACTTAATAGCTGAAGAAAAACTGGAAAAACATTTTCAAAACTCCCCAAAGATTTTTTAAATAGATTTTTATAGAAATCTATTGTACAGAATACCTGTTGATTATCTGTAGTTTGATGAATGTTTTGCTGTCATTCATTTACTACTAGTAAGAAATTCACATATCCCAAGTATGTGCAGATACATTATTTATTCTGTACTACAACACTACAGCAGTAGGATGTGATACTATGTAGTCCTTATTGGAAGTCTATTTGCTTAGTCAAAAAAAAGATCAATGGACTGTTCTTTATCATCTTGCTGTTACTCATCATTTATCACATAGACAGAATGAAAAACATTTAAAAATTTGTAGGTTCTTAATTCAATTAGTCAAAATAGGATATTTCCTGTTTGTTTTCCCTCCTTGCTGGAGCTCGAGTTCACAAAATGGATGCTATTTCTCTGTGAGATCTCCCTAAAAAGAAAAGCTAAAACCGACTGGAGATCCAGAATAACAACTTTGGAGGCTTTTTTAGGCTAGCTATAGCAAGTGCATGTAAAGGTTTCACTGTTTAAATGGTACTCATCCTTGAGTACTGCCAATTGAATTCTAGTTGTACAGAGCTATAATCAACATTGATCAGTCACTGGTGTGACTTTCTTCATAATATGCTAAAGTACACGGTTGATATTTCAGCCTGACTACCAGTTCCCAGAAAGTCATGCTGCCACTATTTACAATAACTAATGAAAGTCACATATGTAGACCTATTTTTATTAACTCCAAATGACTGTGCAGTACAATTCTGAAATACATGGCATGCATTGTGGGGACTGACATAATTATAAGTAAAGTTATTCATATATATGCAGTATTTACTTATCTTTCACCTTTTGGAGTCTCTTATAATATCTCCTTTTTCAAACGATACCCTGAGAGATGTTCCTAGGGTAAAAATATGAAAAATATTATGAAAACCAGTGCATTCAGTTGTAGGCAAATCTCATTATAATGAATATTTCTTCTGACAAAATCATTCCTTTTAATCAAGATTTTTGCAGGCTTGAATATGATTCTGCTTGTCCCAGAAAGGAAATGCTTTTATGTTTATTTTATTTCAGATTGGTCTTTTCTAAGAGCACTCTGAGGCCAGCTCAGGTGTTAATCCATTCATTGGAATGATGCTGGATTTTTCAAAATATCAAATATGCAGCAGGGCTTTTTGAGACAGAGGTGTTCTGTGATGAACATCTCAATATTTTTCATTGAGGCTTCTCAGCATTGAAGACGATTAAAAATTTGTGTTAGATTAAGCACAAAAATGATACCTTGATTCAAACTTACTTGAGTTTTTGTGGGGAATCCATGCGAGACGGACGAACAGCACACCAATATGATGCTCCGTAACGCCAAGTTTATTCCAATCAGAAGGCTACTTATATAGTATAGTTAGTTCCTTACACGCGTACAGCATTACATAATTGGTACATGATTGGTCATATACTCTGTCCATGCACTACATGATTGGTTACACGCTACTGTCCACGCGAATAGCACGCGCCTAACTAATCACTGTGATAGGTTCTTGTGTACAGCGTCAAATCTCCTGTTTCTTCTGGCCTACCTTCTTATCAGAGATACTCCCAACACCTGCATTGCCTTCAGTAGCCTTATAATTAGCTACTCCAGCACTTTCTGTCGGTGACCTCACCAAGTTTCTATGTAGTAGGCCCGAACAAGTTTTGTGACAACTCTTCTTTGAATTAATGTGCAAATATCTTAATTTTAATTTTTTCCTCTTTTTCAAAACCGAATGAAGTTAAAGTCAGAACACATATATCCTGACCAGTGCTTAAAGAAATTAGACAAACAGTCACATTAAAGGCAAAAGTCACTTGTGCTCTGCAGAAACTTCAAACCTTTATCTGTATGTGTTATCCATATTTGAATATTTTTGAACAATTAAATTTCAATGTCAATTAAAAAAATAACAAAGTTGTCTTTCTGTAGGTAGTTGGTATTAGCAGTCTAATAAATAAGAAGCAAAAAATTAATCAGATGATGATACAGCGAAGGAATAATATGGGAGTTTACCATTTTTTAAAATAGTACTAGCCAATCCTTACGACATCTGTGGTATAGAAGGAGGCTGACTTTGATCACTTGAAAAATACATGTTTTCTGTAGAGAAACTAGCCCCTGTTTGTCTTTGTAGCCTTTGGTATAGGTTCTTTCTTTTTTTTTTTTCCTGACCAGAATGGTGTTGTTTTATATTTATTCTGAACTGATGAGAAAGGGTCTTTGCACTTCAAAGAAGACAAAAAATGAGTCATTTATTTACTATGAAGTATTTTGAATTTGAAATCAGTATCCTTTCGAAGTATATAAACTTGTGTAGAGGGGGAAAAAGCAAAAGAACTGAATTAAATAAAATAGAAATGTAAGATTCTTGCTTTATGGCTTAAATGAGTGCTTTCTTGGCTAAGAGTTGTTTTAACAAAAAAGAAAATTGAAACTGAGCAGGGTAGGTAGCATAGCAAACTTTACTCCAGCAAAAGAGAGTTTTCCAAGAGCCTATATCCACCTGATTTTCTAATGGAACCTAATGGCTTGAGTAGAAGTGAAATACAATAGTATGTAGTCAGGAAGTTCATGTAATTTTACTTCTAACTGGAACGAGGTCCAAAATCTCTTTCAAATCTCAGAACAATTTCGAGAAGTTAAAAAGAGCTTTAGATATATATATACACACATATGCATGTATGTATAGTTTTATACATAGAAACACAGTACAATGTTTTCCAATTATTGGATCTAAAGTTTTAGCATGACAAATATACACATGAAATGTGCTGTCATTGACATTTGCTGCATGAGTGAAATATTCAGAGCTGGATACGTACATCAGTGTTATGATGATGTTTAATATGAGGTTTTTCTAAAATTCATTACTTTCTTGGCAGGTTCCTACTAGGAATAATGTTATCACAAAAAAAATTGCTATAAATGCTGATTATATCAGTAAGAATTAAGTAGTTAAACAGCATACCTAGTGAAATAATGGTATGGTAAAATTTAGATGACACTTTCTGTCTTACACGGAACTGTTGTGATGGAAAATTTCTCTGGGGACTGGGAGCTTGAGGACAAGTCATGCATAAACTAAAGCAGCTTATGGGCAGAAAAACAAATTTCTAGGACTTAGAACACAGGGCAATAGTAATGGTGAATTACAGCATTTCCTTACCTGAGTCAGCTGCACCACATACTGTATGAGAGAAGAGCTCTTCCTCTTTCCTTTTCACATTTAACTTGTTTGTTCTCTTAGGGGGAGAAATGTGCAGTAACAAGGAGGGGAATAATTATGTCTTTCAGGAGCTTGTGATCTAATTTAGCATTCAAGAATACTTGCTGACAGATAAAAGAAATTAATCTTTCTTCTCACATCAGTTAGTTAACCAAACACCTTTCTTACCATAGTTCATTGTATCTATTGCACCACTCTATTTGCTTAGCCAATGGGTAAATCTTCACATTTGATTTTCAGCTGGTGAGTGAGATGACGCCTAAGGATTAAATCACTGCTTGGCCAGGCAGAGAATTTAAGGAATATACCTTTTATCTTGGCACCTTGGTTGAAATGTTTGTGGGTGGAGGTGAAGGGAGTAGTTATGGCTAAATCACCAGCTTCAAAGATGTTGTGGGAGAATTTTGGTGACATGATTTATTCATTACTTTTTACCTTAAGTATATTATACTGTAAGCTGTACATGAACTTATAGATTACTAAATATCGTATAAAGTAATACAGTTTCAGGATTTCCCCTCCGAATGGTCTCTCATTCTGACCATCGCTACCTGCAGAAGGGAAGGTGTGAGAAAGCCATATGGTGACATGTTATCATCCACCCACAAGGGTAATAAACTTGGAGGCACTACGGTGTGGGGAAGCCGCTCCAACTTGGGACTGCAAGAAAGCCCGTCTAAAGCCATTCACAACTGAGTATTTATAGTCCACATGAGTGCAGTTCAGGTTTTGTGTTGTTATCTAGGGTCAAATGACAAATATTAGGAAGCAAGGCTGGAGAAAATATGCTGAAGTTGTTGTTGCTCTAACTTTTACTTCCATGTAGATTCAACACCCTTTTTTTTTTTTATTTGGCAAGGAAAGGAGGAGGGAAAGTTGCACCCTAGCTTAAGTGTGTTCATAACTATTTCTGGGAGCTGTACATATAAAGATACAAAGACTATACTACATACATTACAGTGAAGCAGGCAGTACTTGAAAGTTGAAAAAATCTATATGTGAATGTATTTAAGTGTATTAGGAGACAGCAAAATATTTTTGAACTTTGATTATTTTAAGAAAATTTTAGAGATGATGTCACTTTTCTCAGGAAAAACAAAATTCAGGCAGGTCTTAAGTGAAACTTGTGTGGGTTACAGGTTAGGAAACAGTGAAGACATTACAATATCTTTAGGCCAGTATTTCAACCCTTGATACTTCATTGTATGTTAAATGGAATTTGGTCTTTCTTTAAGCTTTGTCCCAGGTGAGTTGATAACACTTCAGGTTAAAGATAGTCAGGAGCCGAAATTAAGGCAAAAATTGCGGAAGAGTCAGGAGGGTTTTTATACATTACTCACAGGGAATGGGTAACGTCATGGTTGCTAATCAGTGAAGATATTTTTGCCAGTTACTTAAAAAATTAATATCTCCTGAATAAGACGGTTCCTATGTGATATGAATCCACAGCTACCTTCCATAGAGTGTCAATGTCTGAAGAAGCGCCAGGCTAATGCAGAATGAAAAGTGCCATCTCTCAAAGCAAATTCAAACATAGGATCCTTTCTTAGAGAAGGCTAGAAAAGCAGTCATTAAAGACTGTATCCAGAAGAAGGGATTTTTATTATAATTTTTTATTAAGAAATCTCATGGGAGCTGTTTATTTGCTTCCCCTTCGAGCCACCCAGCTGTTCCTTCCATTTGTGGTCTTAGGGCTAATTACATAATGTCCCTAATTTATACTCACTGGTAAATCAGATCAGAGCATTACCTGGAGGGCAAGCTCTAATTAGAGGAATTTCAGAACAAATTGTCTAAAGAGCTTGTTTAGTGTGATTAAATACAAGTGATGGGCCTCTCTCTGCCCCCCGCCCTATTTTAAAAGCATGAATATTTACCTTACACAAAAACTTTGCAGATTAAACAAAAAAAAAGAATCCCAGCAGTGACAGTTTTAATTAAAGGGATAAAAACCAAATGGCAGCACTACTCAAGAGAGCAAACTAAATTCCTTATTTGTGGACATATGCAGATGAATGCTGTATTCTCTTACTACTGTTTTAATATCTTAGAAATATTAAAGTTGACAATAAGTGGCTTACATCGTGGACAAATGGAAAAGAGATACATGTGAATCCCTGATTCATATTGTATCTGCTGCATGTTGCCTAGAAGCAAAGAAAAACAAAGAAAAGCATGTGTAGTTTCATCTCTATAATGGCACAACTTGGTTGAGACATATTATCAGAGTTCTTTTTGAGCAGTAGAAAGGACTAAATAGAAATGACTCTCTGTACTTTGGCTGGAGATGGATGAAAAGATCCTCAGTTTAGATTACCAAGACTTATATCCCTGTCTCACTCAAAACGTCTTGAGTTCATAAGGAGACTAGTGGTCAGCAAAGAAAATTGTGAAGGTGAGCAAAACAAGAGATGTGACTCTTCTCTTTAGCTGGAGGTGTGGATTACAGTTGGAGATCTTAGAATTAGATCCATCCACCAAGACAAAACAACAAAGGAAAATAAATGAATGGAGATTTAGGAAATGAACACTGATGTTTTGATACTCTGTCTTGTATTGTGTTTAAAGAAATGTAAACAATCTCTTTTAAAAGAAGATGAAGAGGGTGATATATTACCGTGTTCTGCCCTATTCCTGATCCCTTTGAATTCCGAATCTACTGTGTGAATTTGAGGTTGTCTGACATTCTGTAATTAAATTTCTTGTCCTGGGTTGACCTTGAATATGTTGACTCCATTATTCCACAGCAGCTAATTTAGTGTAATGTCAGCCTTTTTCCTGAAGTGACATCCCACTTGTGTGAAAGGACATCATGTAAACATTTTTACCTGAAGAAGATACCCTGAACTCCTTTTTTTTTTTCACCTTCATGTATAAAAATAAGAATTTGGAACCAGTACTACAAAAGCTATTTTAATATGTACTCACTTCGTGGTAAGGTTGTAATTATTAGTTGAAATAGTATTTATTTCCCCTTCCCTGCCTCTTGATTAAAGAGGAAAAGAAACAAATTATGTGAGCAGCATATGAAGCTTGCTGAATGGGCTTTCAGGCAGTTTGATTTCATCTCAGACTGATCTTTACAGAATTTAGGAACAAGTACTTTTCTAGTCTTCCTAGCTAAACAGCTCTGTTGAGAAAATATTGCCCAGCTGAAAGTGGTATATATATTCCTAAGGGAAAAATCCCCCATTATAGAGCGGCAAATGCTGCTAGAAGTAGATGACTGCCGAGATTTCTGTAGTAAAAGTAGTCCATAACATAGGCAGAGTGAAATAAAGGAAAATAAAATCCTCATATGGGCTACACGTTAACACATATGCCAGTCTCCCAGAAGGCTTAAACACATTCTCAGAAGGAGTAAAATACTTTGTTGTTTTGTTTTTTTTTTTTAAGGAAAACACTATTTGTGATTTCCTTTTACAAGATAGGATCTTCTCCTCAGGTCTTTAGCTATAGCATTGGTAGACGTATCCTGACTAATACTAACTGGTGAAGATTGTTCCCAAGAACTCCTGTGTATATATACATAGGCACTAAGAAATGCCCCCCAAACTTTTACCTTAAACTTTGAAAGAGCTGAAATTTAATAATATACAATCTGCTGTTATCTGTAATACTAAGTATCCTTGAAATTCCGTACCCACATCCTAGTTCTGTTTAGCTGGTTTGATTACAAA
This sequence comes from Apaloderma vittatum, assembly GCF_000703405.1. Lineage (NCBI taxonomy): Eukaryota > Metazoa > Chordata > Aves > Trogoniformes > Trogonidae > Apaloderma > Apaloderma vittatum. The sequence continues at coordinate 146,709 of NW_009708435.1, read as the reverse complement.
TACAGAGTCTCTTCCAGTTTTAGGATGCATGGGCCCATCTGCTGCATGGAGGAACCATATATAGAAATTGTCTTCAGTGTGTTACATGTTACATACAGCAAAACACAGTTGCTTATCATAACTTCTCTATTTTCATCCATTCTTTGTAGTGTGCTCCCTTTATGATTGGATGGCTCAGCAATTTCTAAATGTGGTTTGTGCTAGTGTCTGGGACGCTATGATCTACCTTGACTCCGAACTTGAAATGAGTAGAAGATAAGCAGAAAAATCTCTCCTCAAATTTTATACTTTCTTTTAATTGTTTTTTGAGTTCAATGAAGGAGTAACCAGCATGAGATGGCTTTCTCTCAGAAAGATATGTTGCCACTAACGAGCCTTTTCTACTATGTCTGACATATTTGCTTAGAAAAATAATTTGTAATTTGGAGTGCTATGAAAATAAAATATTTTTAATTGTTCAAAGACTCATTGAACTCGCCTCAATTATGTGGTTACTGGAAGTAATGTGAAGAAAGGTGGCTACAAAATGTCACATTGCAGGATACTGCTTTGTAAGTGGGGAGAGAGTTAGCAACAGACCCTGGAGAAAGATTTGTGCCCTTACTTCCATTTTTAGAAGCAGTGGTCGTGCTTCCAGCAGCTCTGTGCTGAAGGGAGGTGTGACAGTGCTGGAGCTGGTCCCCAGAGGCAATACTGCCTAGGTGACTTGTAGGCACAACCTGATCCCATGCAGCATGACCCATGGCTAAAAGGTGGGGATACTCAGCCATTTCCTCTATAGCAGAGATACAGCAACTTTTGTACATACTGGATAAAAGTTTCTATCACCAGAACTCCACTATTCAGGATTAGGCTTGTGAAGCACAGAGAGAGGTCCCATGTATTTTGATTTAGGTGTAGGCATTCTACACATACAATCGCTGTTCACTCATTCAAGGCCAAAAGAACAGAAATCTGTGGCTCATCCAAGTTCAAAAGTCACATGGACAACTAATAGCGAGGAAGCAGAGGGTTTGGTGAAGCGTGGCCGCTGATATTTTAGACTGAACCTGACAAGTTGACAAGAGCGTCTAATGTGAAAGCCCAATCCCTACTGTCCATGAGTAATCGCATAGAAGTCTACATGAAAGTGGCTTCACCTTGGCTTGAGGATAACAAAAAGAGATGTAGATTGTAATATGTGGTCAGCTTTAAATTTAGAGTTAATAAAATTTCTTTGGTGTGATCAGGAGATCTTGGACACTCTCCAAAGACTACAAAGATTTGTACTTCGTACTCCTATCTTGAATACATCCTTTAAATTACACATGCTTGAATTTTTCTTCCTCAAAGATGATAATAGTGCCTTTCTCTTCAAAATTTATTCCTCTTGTCTGTTTATTGGTACTTGTGTGGAATCTAATGCATTGAGGCCCAAATCTTAGTTCATGCTCTAGGCAGCACTGTATAAGTAATAATTGTTATGCTTTTGAGGAGTGTAATATGTATAAAAAGACTGCTTGGAGTGGAGCAGATGATAGAATTATAGTGAATGGAGATTTAAGACTGACACTGTGAAGGAAAGTTTTACAGGCATTTGGAAGTGATATTTTAAAGCAATGTTTTCAAAGGTATAAATAACAGTTACACTGCATACTTTCATTTCCATTATGTGGTAATTATCTATTACTAGATATTTTTGTCTTTGAAAAATATCTTTCTAAAACAGAAACATAAAGCACACTGCTATTCAATGAATAATGTTATACAAATTTCTAAAACACATTTAAGATCCCAGAATTCATAGTAATTATTTCTGATGTTCAAAGGTGGAATAAATGCTAACAATTGCCAAATAAATGACAGTTTGAAAGCAGAGGTCTCACACACTAAACAAAATCAGGTCAAATCTCTGTTCTGACTGCTTCATCCATTTAGCCAATTCAACACACACAGTCACTAGCTAAACCTTGGCTTCACAGATGAGAGATTCTGAGAAAGAGAGAGTGGCAGGAAGAAATTTTTAACTTTATAACTGTTTCACATTCTTTCTGCTAACTGCTGTATTAGGACAAGTGAAGTTTAAATTGGTTGATGGAAAATTTAGTTTATTTGCTCAATCTTGAAGTTAATACTGTGCTTCTCCTTGATTTTCTGTGCTATGAAACGAACAAAGTTGATTGCCCATAAAATAGAACAACTTTTCACTGGCATCCCACGAGTATTTTGTCTTCTGAAAAGATTAAAGAAATTAGAAATATGTGGGTTTGTTTCTCCTTGCAAAAAGGTGTTATAGAAAACTCAAACTTTAATTTTAACAGGAAGTGGTGCCATTTGTTTGGCTACTTTTTTTTTTCATTTTAAAATGAAAGATGGTTTCTTTTCAAAGGGAAAATATTACCAATGTTTTTGATTGACCAAAATTTTCAAAAGTAGCAGAACCAGATTTTCAGATGGATACTCCAATGTTTAAAGAACTCTTAATCATCAAGTTTGATGAAAATATTTTGTCACTAAATTGTATACTGTATTGAGATTCCCCTACACCCCAGGACTGAATAGGAGCAGTAATAAAATAGGAGGGAAAAAAAGAACTTCATTCAGCTGAAAGAAAGAATTTTAACATGTCTGAGTGAATTCTCTTTGAAGCAATAACAAAACTCCCACTGACTTCAGTAGAGTAGGACTTATCCTTGTTGTTTATGGAGAATCCCTTCTCTGGTGAGGATCTGTGATCTGAAATAGCCTGCAGTCTCTGACATACAAAGTAGAAGTTTGTCTTCATTTAAAGTTTTATGAAATTAATACAATAAAAACAAATAAAAATTTCCTTCTTTTTTTCTCCTGAGAAAATGTGCCTTGAATAACTGGATGGCAAATATATTACATGCAAGTCTGATTCTACTAAATATAAATGGTACATTTATTAGGTTGGCTATTGAACATAACTTTAATAACAATTGATCATTAAAGACATTTCCATTGCACTATCATTGAGTATTCATAGCTCTTATACACCCTAGAATGTAATTAATCAATTTAAATTAAGTTGCTCTGTGATCAATAATGATGTCACTCTGCTGCTTGAGGGTCAGGAAAAGTTTATGAAATAGGGAACACAAAATGATTGTGAATGGATTTCAGAGAGACAAGGAGAAGAGAGATATTTTACAAAGCACAGCAGTGACCACTTGAGGTCTTTTCCTAACACCTTTCTGTAGTGGACCACAGAGGATTTGTGGGAATACCATTTTCTTAAAACCAAAAGACAAAATGGCATGAATCATGCTCCGCCTGTTAACTTTCTTGTCATAGAGAAGTTAAATCTGTAAAATTGTGGCTCAGTAAGGTTCCAATAAAATTAGATTCACATTAGCAAGAATGTAAAAGAAGGTAGGAATAACATCTGAAGTTTTTCTAGTTCAGAAGATGGCTACAAAGGCTATTTATTAATTATTGATAAGGCAAACACATCCATGATAAGAAGAAAAGAAACCACAATTGTGATGGATTTCATGATCTACTGTAGTCACAATCTACTCTAACTCTCTTTTAATGATCACTCATCCTTGAACAAAAGGTGATGCACTGATCTTGTCAGGTGACAGCAAATTTTGTGAGATTTTTCTTGCTTTTAACCTGAACAAACCCAGACTATAATCTCTGTAGAGTCTCCTCTATTAGAAGAAAGGTAAAAGGTCAGCTCTTGAGTTTATATTGTGGCATACACCTACCAGCTGCTTGTTCTTCCTTCAGTCATATCATTCATCTGTGGAAACTTCAGCCAGTTTAAAAGCACAGAATTCCTGTCTATGGAAAACAACACCAGAACAGAGATGATCTAAGAGATGATTTCATCCCAGGATCAGGCTGGAACATGATCTAGGAATGGACCCAAACTCTGGAGCTCGGAAACGTCCCTGAGTCCTGTAGACAAACACAACCTTATCTGAAGCTTTATATAGCAAATTCTAAACCATTCTGGAAGGTATTCTAAGATTAAAATTGCAGATCCATGGTTTTAGGGGTTTTGGCTGAGGCTATTGAAACTCTCAAAATGCCTCAATCTCTTTTGTGTCTTTTTTAAAAACGTATTTTTTCTCGCTAGAACTTGCTCTTGTGGGCCTCTGTGTTCATACATGACCAGGTTATAGCTAACCTTTAGAGAATTAAGAAATCACCTTTTCTATATCAGTATATGCATGGAATTTCAATGTATTAATTATTTACAATGATACTCAAGAGTGTTGTGTAAAAATCCTTAGAAAAGAACAACAAACAGAACAAAAGCTTTACAGAGTCTAATGCCAGGATGTTTTACATTTTACATAAATATAATGTAACAAAAAGTGCAAAAACTTACATTATTGAAATATATGGTAGCAGACAAAACATTTGCAATGTGGTAGAAACCGGAACTACCAAACTGCTAATTATCCATCCACTTTTCTCCTTTCCTCTTGGAGCACTGTAGCACATAAGACAAGCCAGTGTTTAAATGACAGCTGCTTCATAACCAGTTCCTATTTGCTGAGTCTTTGGTACATTGAATCCTGTCTCAAGATGAAAAATTCCAGTGAACCTGTATCTGTGACATTCTAGTTTTGGAACCTGAAAAGTGTGTATGTGTGTGTGTGTGTGTGTTCAACAATTTTCTGACAACTTTAGAACATTTTAATGTATGATTTTGATAGTGGCACTTGTTAGAAAGCTTATTCTGAAAACAGTGGACCCTTGAGGGATGCTAATTAACAGGCACGAATGCGTTAATAGGGAAGGAGGACTTCATTCTGCAAAATCCTTGTTAAGACTGGCCATTTCAAGGAATTTAGATTTGAACAGAGATATTACATTTTTGTTTCTATTGTGGTGTTTTAAGCTTTCTTAATATTTCACTGAGCTGTTTTTATACCTGCTTTGGCTAACCCTCTTCCATGGAAATTTCTTAAGTGCAAGAGCAAAGAAAACAGTATAACGTGGTATTAACTTCTTAAGGTTAATGGTGTGCTTAGGAGTAACTTTAATTAGGTGGATCTATACAGAACATAGTGATTTTTTTTTAAGTAAAAGTCATTGGAACAGTTTTAACTTTCATTATCATCATCAGAAAAAAAAGTTGTTTGTCAAAACTATTTTGAGCTTCAAGCTCAACTGAACTTGAAAGATTCAGAGCAAAATTCTGCCAGCTTTCATCCAAATCCTTCTCTGGCATATAAAACTTGGATGATGTTTTGATACTTCTGGAGCATATTGAGAAAATAGGTCCAACCTTCAGTTTTTTAAAAAAACTATCTTTTGCTCATTTTCGAGGATTTTCTTTCTTAACCTTTCACTGAATTTACCTGACCGTGAACAATATAAATCACTTCAAATTTTTTCATACTTAATTTTGCCTAAATATAGGAACTATGTACTACATTATCAGGGGTGCTATGGGCTTAAGTAACTAATTTATTTTAATTGTTAGAATTCAACTTTTAAGACATAATAGTGAATGAGTCTTACAGGTTTGTAACAATATCACAGTAAGAAATAAAGTTACAGCAGTATCACTTCAGATATTTCCTATTTTAAAATCAGTTCACATGAATCAAGCTTATGTCTCCTTTATTTTCACTAAGTGCTCATTCTCTGAAGCACTTTGTATGAATAGGTTTAGCTGGCTTAGACTGTTTGTGAAACCTGCATTTAACATTTACACAAAATGAGCATTCACTGCTGGCAGTGTTAAGACAGACAGCCAATCAGAGATTGGAAGTAATTTTGTGCAAATTAATTGACCAATCACATCTAACAGTTTAAATAGCAAACATAATGTGGGACAGAGTTTGACATGTTTGAATAGTCCTTTTGTTTGCTACACTTAGGCTCCCACAGAAAGCTGCTATTCAGAGTAAGTGAGAGTACTGACTGAGGGCTAATCCGCATTTTCTACAGACAAGAGGTTTTCATGACCAAGCTATAAAAATTAAAGAATAATAATTAATTGGATAATTTAAAATACGTACCTAATAAAAATATTAGTAATGGTCAAAGTCTCTCATGAGCAGAAAAATTAGATCATTGCAGAATGATTCACTGTGAATTATTCACACAGCTGTAGAAATGATTCAGACTGACAGACTGATGGGTAGAATATGCCCATAAAAACAGGATATTCCCCATTCTTTGTTATCCTTTGTATTACACATTCTATGGCTTTGACTGAGATTTTACAAGTACATGCAAAGCAATGAACACCAGCCAGCAGAATGATCTCTGATTTCCCTGCAAGCACAAATTAAAAGGATATGACCCAACAGGAGCAACTGGATGAAGAAAGATGTGGAAATTACATTCTCAGTTAACAGTGGAGTTACCAACTGAAACGCACATTATGTACTCTTTGGCTTCACTTTTATGAGACATCTATGTAAAACTTCGGAGTCAGCTGTTTTGTTTTTTTTTCCTAGTAAAATAAAACACTTTTTAGTAATAAACAAACAGTCATAGTCAATAGGTCAGCTTTTTTTTTTTTTTAATAGCAATCCAGAGCAAACTTTCAATGTTCAAATTAGTGTGAAGAAATATGCTGTGAAACTTCACTGACAGGGGCATAATATTTTTTTGAATTAACATGTTTTGGAACTAACGACTCTCTGCTTCTCCATTTAAGGATGATAAAATTTCTGTAGTCTTAGATATGTTTTTTATGTCGAGGTTACAATCTCAGCGAAGTTTAACCTGGTGAGTTTCTGAATAGTTTCTTTTAATTTTTAGGACGAAGAACTTTTCTTTATCTGTCGATAGCTTCTGTATTGGCAGTTCAGCAGCCTAATGACTGTAAAACATTTACAATAAATGGAACATAGTCTTCAAAAAGAGAGAAAATAAGTCTGTCGTTCTTACTTGAATATATAGTTGCTTCTTTTAAAACACCACAGCTGGCATCTTTTGAAGAAATGAATCCTATCTTAAAGATCTTGTGGTCTCTTACCACAAATCTAAGAATCCTTGGGCCACAGAATACAGTAATTTTGGTAGATAATCATATGGATGGACCTCAAACTCTTCTTTTCTCTAAGAAACGTAGGTGCCAAGCATCACTTCATTTACAATTAAAGTGCTCAGCTCCAATAGTGATTTACAAATCTTATTAAATTGCTAAGGAGTCTTGAGATGGATAGATACATTTGTTCATAAAGTTAGCATCCGTGTACAGTCTGGCCCAGTAAGCATCTACACATACAGAAAGTTCATTCAAAAAACACTGTCTATAAGTAAAGGTGGGGGGAGATGGCCACGATGTTTTTGACACATTCTTGACTGGAAACGTGTCGGGTTCCCTCCTCACACTTAAAGAGCTCAAATCCATATCTTTCACTTCAGTCACTATGTTTTCTCCTGGAGTAGTTTTCAAAAGAGTTTTTTCAACACACTTTTCATTTCTCTTGTCCAAACTAGTTCATTGTGTGGCAAGGAATATCGGAGTCATCAGGCTGGAAGAAAAAATAAAAAACAAAACAAAAGAACGAAACAAGAAAAAGATAAAAATAACCCCCTAGTCTGGACTCTTTATTAGAATAAAAGGGGACTACTGCTGCATTTTTCAATGCAGTAACATCCATAAGCATCACTGGGAATCAGAATTAGAATCCAGAGGCACCTGCTCCATGCTTTCTTTCAGCAATCTGATCTACAGTTTCTGGAAAATTCAATGGCGAATGAGATAAAAACTTTGAAGTGTTCAGGAAAATAAAAACTTAGTCCTTAGAAAAAGAGGAGTTCGCTTGCAATGCCTCAGAGAGCTGCACACACACTGAATAATGTAACAGGCAGCGTGGGTGGGTGTGCATGTGCAGGCAGAACATCCCTGTGCCACTGCTGGTTCACAATGAAAATTCATTCCTAGACATGTCTTTTCCACACAATCATTTTAACACATTCTTCCTAACCTGAACATGTTGAGCACAAAGGAACTTCATGCATCATGCTGTGCATCCTTGACCTTTCCTGGTGGGTTCAGGGAGGTACACATGTCCTCTACTTTCTCTTGGAAAATCCTAATTAAAAGAGAAGGGAGAGATTTAAATGTGTGAAATTTTAATAGAGTTTCCCACTGTAGAAATTGTACATTATGTCATCTTGGATAAATTTTGACTGCATTAGCTTTTGCAGAATGCCCACCAGACCTGCTTTCACAGGCTGTTTTGCCATCTGCACTATTAAAACATCCCCATTAAGTGTGCATAGGGTCTAATCTTTCACAGCTGATTACAAATTGCCCATAATGTACAGCCTGAAATAGAATTGCAAGAACCAATTTTTGAAAATTAAACTTGCAAATTCATTACACTAGAAACAAAAGGATATATCTAATTACAATACCTTTAACCTGGAAAGGATGAAGATTAGGTTGATTACAGACACTAATAATAAAGATCAGATACTAATGAAGCACAATCATTTGACTGTTGGGTGCTCAGGAAAGTGTTAATTTTATATTGCAAGTCTGACAGAAGATCTTGTATTTCTCTGGAAGTCTGTCTGAAAAATCCCACTGTATGTGAATCACTGCCCTCAAACTGGAGTTAAATGATACATACTCATAGACTAAACAAAAATTACAAAAAAAAAGCTATTTTGTAAACCAAATACCTGTTCTTCCAGATATCTGGAAGGGAGAAAGGTGAGCTGTTTTCCTTTATGCTCCTTAACAATGATCATGTTATATTCACCCTCACTTTCGTCTCAAAAAAAGGAAAAAAAACCCGCGAAATTCTAGAAGATACTGCCTGAAAACCGGATGTATAGGTTCAACTCTTGCTTTGTGACTATCGCCTTCTCCCTGTTCAGACATGTCACGGATATCCTGCCTTGAATCTTAGTTTCCTCCTTAGTTTTCCTTACCTATCTCATGAAAGGCGTGGAACCTGTATTAAGACAGAGGGTGATAAACAGTGACAGGGAGCTAACTCAAGGTCAGCTTTGAAGCAGTCAGAGTAAGTACATCAGTAGTCAGTAAGGTCAATGGGTTTCTAGAATGCATGTCTATTGTTCTGCCATTAATGATGTATTTCCTGTTTGGGAGTTTCTTCGGCAACAAAAAATAAGGCTTTTGTGGGGATTCTGCTTAGAATCTGGATTCATAAAACAAGGTTTTCTAGCTTCATTCCAAACCTATTTAGAAGTAAGATACACATGGATGGAGAAGGCAAAGGAGTAAAAATCTGGAATAATTCAGGATTTCTTATATATCAGAGCTGTTTAAAACCATGAAGGGGTGTAAGTGTTGGCCTGAACTGGTACTCCCATGGTTTCCAGACTCATTTTGATAAAAATGAAACTTGAAATCCTGTGATCGTCCTTTAGTTTGAACTCCTAGTCTTGTCAACCTTGAGGTTTTCTCTGCAGTGCAATTTGCATCATGAGAGTGCATAAAGCCACAGCAGCTGGGAGCCACTGCAAAAGAAAATGGGCATAAGTCGTCATGGTTTGACAATAGGTGTTTAAACCTGTAATGCTTCACTAGAATTCTAACGTTCACTAGAATGCCTGCAAACTAAGATTTTGGATGCAGAAAATGTTTCTTTTGAAAATTACGGAATCCATTTCTAGCATGCTGAAGGAACAGCATTTTATGATGACAGCCCCAGTATCTGCCATGTAGATCTGTGTGATGTATGCAGTTTCCTTTTGCACTTCTCTCCTCTCTGTGTCCATCTTGGTAACTCTAGTCTTAAAAGGTAGATATCTGAACATTTATTTTTGGAAAAAAAAAATAGGGAAAACACCCTATTCAGATTTTTTAAGGTGAAAAATCCAATACTAAAGACATTTTTGAAGGAGTAAAGAGAAGGCAGATCCCTCTCAACACTGAAACAACATCCTTGCATTCCTTTGAAGAAACCATCTGGATTTCTGAGGCTATTGATATTCCTTGGAGCATTCATTCTTTGGATATCTGAAAGCTGAGAAGTTTGACTGCCACATCAGAGCTGAGACTTGATTCTTGGTTCAGACCTCCAGACTACCTTTTCTTCTGTGATTGCTGACCCAGGACCAGCAATGAAGACCAACTGGGAGATAGATCAGTATGCCCACATCTAACCTTCACATGCCTGTCACCACTGCATAGCAGATGAATAATGCATTGATCAGCATGTGCCTTCTTACCTTGTGCGTACAAAGACACTGTGGTGGCATATTTCCTCTTTCTCTTGCATTTTGCACACCACATCTATCAAGAAAAAAATTTGGGTTAGGCAGCTCAAAAGGCTGTTTCAGCAGTAGGGGATGACTCAGTAGGGATATGACACAGGGAGAGCTCAATGTTTATCTCTTCGGAAGGATGCAGACAGGTAACTACTCATTCAAAAGCACTAGGTGTGGCAGTTTGTAACTGTCTCTCTGATTTTGTATCCAATCTAAACAGCAGCTTATGTTACCAAATAAGGCAACGTATTTAAAAAGTCCGAATGAACATCTGCATCGTGTACTTTCCTGCCCTAAGGTCTAAATGCCAGGGAGGAAACTTAGCACTAAATCTGAAATAACTGGACTGTAACTTGCTTGCAATGACTTAAATGGACAGAGAAAGAATCTAGTTCAGGCTAGTGTGAGGCAGAGCATTTTTTTTAGAAATATCCATCAGCTCTAATTTATTCACGTCATGTTATTGTCCACAAGGCAAAAAGATCATACATATTCCAGCAGCAAGAGCACAAGAGAAAGGGAATTCTGGAGTATGGGGTAACGTCAGAGTGTGAGCAATGCTCAAGGTAACTAGTGTCTACAGATCTCTAGTATCAGCTTTTTCTGAGCCTCTTGGGAGATGGTTTGCTTGAAGTGGGCTCAATATTTAGACTGTCAGTAGAGGATACCTAAAAAGAAGCAGAGAAAATCAAGAAAGTAGATGCTACAACATGCTGATTCATACTTTAAAAATTCCAGGATGACCCTTGTAAATCCAGCAGCAGGGGTTTTCCATGGGTTCTCTGAAGAGAAGGGAAATCAAGTCCTCTTTTGCAGCTATTGCCTGGACATGCCTCAGAGCTGGGCCTTTCCCAGGGCTGCTGAAATCCTTCTAATCCTGGCTTCCACCTGCTCTAGCACATCACATTTCACAGCTTGGCAAGACTCTATTTTTAACCTCTCAGCAGTGGGACGTTTTAGGCAGAGGAGGATTAAGCAGGCCAGCACAGATTTAAGTGCAGCCTGCAAAAGCCACAAGCATATTCTCTGTATACGCTGTCAGTATTGGCAAGAACATAAAACATGATTGTTACTTTGCACTATTTTTGATTAATTGGTTTCTGTTAAGGCATGAAAAAAGAGATTTTCTAGCTAAATAATAGTGATATTCATTGCAATAAAACTTCATTACAGCATGCCTGTATAATTTAACATTTGTTTGAACAAGGGGAAGTAAGCCTTATAAAGAAACATGAGGCAAAATACGACTTAAGAAAATGTGCCACACCAAACACCACTAATATAATGTCAGAGTGACACATGTCTGACAAATCTAGCTGGCTAAATTGAAGTATGGGCATGGGTAACTGTTAATACTGATTTGGATATTGGGTATGTTTCAGATTTTACAGTATTAAAACATTTGTTCTTAACATCACAGTGGTTTACTTCATTAGATGTTGTACAATTTCTTCATTGTGGAGTCATAGCAATGATAGGAACACAATTTTTTTCCATTTTATATTTTTCTACAAAGATTTGAAGGGGTTCTGCTATTTAGAAATTGTTTACATGAATGATCAAGAGCAGGTTGTTTATATTGGAAGGACTCATTATCTTGCCTGGGTGCACTACTCATATGCAAGCATCTTTGCTTTTGTGAGTATGAGGTTCCTCACTTAAGATTCTCCTCTCTTTGGAAATGTTCTTGTGGAACCAAGATGCATCCTTGCTCTGAACTAGGGTTTGGCAAATTATTTCCCTCTACCTAGGATCTCTGCCAGAAAAGCATGAAGACATGGGGTGGGACAAAGCAAAAAATAGGCTAGACTGAGGGAGAAGTTAACAGGCTGTGGTCAAGGGTTACAGAAACTAAAAGTATAAAATCTTCACTCAGGCTTACTTTTAGAAAAATGAAAAAATGATTTAGGGGACAATTCTTCTGACCCATAAGAGTATTCAGATAGGTATGTGCTGGGCTAGACTCCCAATTTGTGCACACAGCAGAACTCCACTAATGGTATCTGGAGCCTTCTGTATTTACAGTGATAGAAATTAGAATGTAATTTGGACTTACTTCTTTTTCTTAGATTTGCAGAGTGAAAAATCAATTATTATTTCAGGTGACATTTTTACTGCATTTTCTTCAATCAAGTTTGAGTTTTTTTTATTATTTTTTTTCTTTGCAAAATTTAAAGAGAATCCATTTATTTGGTGTGTAACTATCAGGTAAAAGAAAAAAACATTTAATGTTCTGAGAAAGAGTTTCACCTTTCGGTGTAAACCCACAACTCAAAACTAGACTGATTTTAAGTACTTCATAATGAGGAGGCAGCTTTTCCTGCTCTGAAGAGAGATAGGATTGGAATAATATATCTACATCTATTTAAAAATCACAATTTGTTAATATGAAGTACAGTGTTAACTGCATTTCTTTAGGCAGCTGTGACAAAATCAATTATCTTTAATGAGCATAAAAGAGTTAGAAATGAGGAAAACACTCAAAAGTATTGTATTTTTTTTTCCTCTCATATAGCTAACACTTTGAGGAATAAGACTTCAGTTGCCGTTTAACTTGCATTTGGCTCTTTTACACTGGTAAATAGTAGATCCTTTAATCCCCTGTCTCCATTTCCAATAGGAAACACTGAATTTATGAGGAAAAATTTGTTCTTGTTGTAGGAGTAGATGAATGTCAAAGTTTAAGGTTAGGCCAGCCACTAAACTTTAATAGACACTCTCTGTGATCACAGCCCCACCCTCCCAGGGGTGGATAACATGGGAACCAGGGAGAGAGACTTTGAGGCTGAAAAAACACTTGAACTAATTTAATGAAAAAAACCATACTAACATAACAATGAACATGTCAAACTATATAAAGATATATACAAGTATGCAAATATGCTCAAAGATACAAAAGAATATGTTACTACAGGACCCACATCTTTCAGATAACAACAAAGTACCAAGCAGAAAAAAAAGTCTCAGACCAGACTGGACAGCAGATGGTAGAGCCCAACCACAGAGTGCTGATGACAGTCCAAAAGAAACAGAAAAGGAGCCATATCTGTCCCACCCAGAGCAGGGGACAGGGAAAAACAACCTGCTCTGTTGCATGGTGATCCTCTACAGGATGGAAACAGGAGGTAGGAACTGCTGCAGCACATGGAGAGATAATACAGAACTAATCACAACCCTCCCATTATAACAGACACAAAAAGCCCCAACATTCTTCCTAGGGGTCCTTATATACTGGGCACCATGGGAAAGGATTTCATGATTGGTCCATTTCAGTCACTTGACCCTTCCTTTCCTCCCTACAGGCACAGCTGTCCCTTCTCCCGGACTGTGATTGCTGCCTGTGCCAGGAGCCCCAGAGAACTTTCATCCAGGTGCTCTCAAACCAGGACAATGAGTTAAATTGTGAAGCCTGAGTTACTCAGGAAGACAGATTTGATTGGCTAAAATTCCTCTCTGCTTGTAAATCTATAAACCCCAAGATAGTTGTTCACTGTTCCAAATCCTGTCAAAGTAATCTTGACATTTAAGTTCTCAGACTTGCACTTACTTGGAATTTGATGTGCAGCAATGGCTGTTGCAGATGGACATAAGCCATGTAATTACATATGCACTTGTCCCCTAGCTACAACTAAACAGTCATGACACTTGTAAGAATGATTTTAACTGAAATGAACTTTGCCTTTGCAGCAACCAAGATTATACCCAGGCACTGCATCACCTCTGCCTAGAAGAGCAGTGAGAGCAGGAAAATAAGGCGTGACACCAACTGTTTATCTTCTACAGGCAAATATTATTGCCCAGCCCTTGTGAATCATTATGGGCCTGGTTCAGACTTAATAAAAATTTTAAGTGTTGCTTGAAGCAGTAGGTTTTGTCTAGTAAGACCTTCAGGGCAAGTAATCCAGTGTAATCCAGAGTAAACTCTGTAGAGCTGCCCTGTCTCCTTCATTGTTCAAATCTGTCCACACCCATGCTGGAAGATTTGTCAGAATTGTCTCATTTATTAGTTGCTGCAATGTGATAGAGTAACTCCTCCTCCTCTGAGAATGCAAATATATTTCTATAACAGGCAATCATTATTTAGGGAAGTACAGGGGGCTATGGAGATCTGGAATATGTTTAGCAAGACATAGTTTATCATTTGCGTAAAGTTTCCTCACATCGTGTGTAGTGCCACTCTCTTAAATGAAAGACAGGATGTTGTTGGCATAGTATTAATTTTCTGAATTTATGATGACCTTGGTCAAGTCACAGAGTGAATGCCTCAGAATTAACATTCTCCACAGCCCTATAAACACTCAAACTCCTTTTTTCTAATGATAAGACTCTCACCTACCTCCCCATCAGGCTATTTGTATATCACGCCCAAGCTAAAGCAGAAGGTCTATGCTGATGGGTATTAACTCTATCATCATCTCTCTGCTCTTCATCATCCCTCTCTAAGTATATGTAGAGGGAGAAAGTCTTTACTGAAGGAAATAGGGACTCCTTTCTAGTTCTCTACCTTTTTGCTCTAACATACCTTGTCAACTGTCTTTATAATTGCATGCAATTTATGTATATGATTTGAAAAGCAAACCCCAAATTTTAGTTTCAGATCTATTCATCCATCAATGCGTCCCTTTACAGTGATGTTACTAATTTGATTATCAAATAACCAAGCAACAAAATGCGTATCTTATTCTTTGATCATATTTATAAAATCTTCAGTAAGATAGTTTGTCTAACAGAGAAACTGAAGCTGTCTACCCACCATAATCTTTCTCACAATGAAGTTTTTAAAAACTTGTGGAAAAAAATAATTATGGGAACTACAGCTGTCACCTGCAAATAGATAGTAAACTGATTTTCCAAACTGATAGTGCCCCATTAAAGCACTAAGGAGGCTGTGTGCATAGACTTTTGGATGAAGAATTTGGTCACAGTTCTTGAACCCTCAGAAGGAAGCAGAATAATTTGTATGTTAGCCTCCAGTCTTCTGGGAGGCTAACGTGAAAAGAATTAGATTGGAACTTCAAAGCCTGGGCAAGTGGTGGTAAAATTTTGTATACTGAAGGAAGGACAGCTTTAAAATACACTGAAGTAGAAGGGGGGGTTATTTGTTTCTTCGTTTTAACATAGGATCTTTTTCATACCCATTCAGTTTTGGAATCGTTTACAGAAATGTTAAGGTCACTGAATAAGAACTATAAACAAGACTACTAAAAATTACTGCTAGACACGTCAAAACAAATAGATGGTGACTTCTGTGTTTGTGGCTCATATAAAATTGTATCATTTTTAGAGCTAAGTGAAAGAGAAGCATATCTGAAAGTATGGATTATTTTTCAGTATTTCAGTTACATTATTGTCTTTTATGTTTATATGAATACAAATATACAGACACAAGTATATATTATATATGTATATATAGATGCACATGAATTGGGTATTTATCTGCATATATATACCTGAAATGAGAATATATAATCTAAAAATAAACCTAGAAGAAAACTTCTCAGTGTCTGAAAATTATAATTTATGTCAATGAAGTTTTACTTCTACATAGCAGTGAAGAACCTAGTCTGTATAAATCATTAAGGCAAACTTTTTGGAATAGTGCTGTACTCAAGGAGACACTTAAATCACATAATCAGTTTACATCAGAGTTAATGTAAAAAGGATACTGAACTGGAACTCATAAGAATGTACATTCAGTGTCCAAATTTACAGTTGCAAAACAACATATAAGCAAAACTTAATCTTTATTGTTTTCCTAAATTGATGAATTTGTAATTTAAGCATTTTTACAGCAAAACTTGAAGTTCAGAGAAGAGTAGTCTGGAATAAATAGTAGGACATGTCCTATCGTGATGTTCTCAATGAATACAAGGCAGAAACCCCTCAGGTTTACATCCACATACCATAATTGACAGAGACATGACATCAGAATGCTAAAAACCATAAAATCTCTGATCCTGTCCATGCTGAGTTTCAAACTCAGAGGTTCAGGACTTATCAGGAAAATATTTAGTTGAAACTTCTCTTAGGATTAACAGGAGTTTGCCTTTAAAAAACACAAGTCTCTGTCTATATCCTCTATATGTTTATCTACATCTTCTGCTAAAAGGTAAGATATATGGCTTTCTTATAGAGTGTCAAAAATACATGTGATAGAAAAATGTCTTTAAGTGCATTTTGAATTATATTGGAAATAATAAGCAATAATCAGAGAAAATATTTTATTCAAAGCTCATGTAGAGTGCAAGAGAGACACAACTATATAGCAATTCTTACTATACCCTAGGACTGCATATTTCTAAATATTTCTGCTTTAAATTGAAGTATTTGAGAGTGGAAGCATTCATAGAACAAACAGAAAAAATAATTAAAATTTTAATCCATAAAATAAAATAAATCCATAAATTCCAGATATTTGAAACACATTTTCAAATTCCCCTCAGGAAATGATTTGACATGCAAAAAGTGACCAGTCTGCTTTTTTTTTTGCTTTTTTTTTTGCTTTTTTTTTTTCTTTTTTTATCTGGATGCTGCCTGGAATTTTGATTTCAGGTTCTTTAACTGACTTATGTGGCACCTGTGTAGCCGAGAATGGAACTGAAACATTTTTTCTGTCACTTTAACTGAGTGCAAATTCCATATGTTTCCCCTACAGTAAATTTAGAGAGATGGACTCTCTAAACTTGACATTCAGGTTCAAGGTGAACTGTGTTGTATTAGACTGACTACAAGAGGAACTCAGGCATAGTAAATTCCTAATTTTAGTGTCTCTTTTAGGTACTCACGGCAAGGTTTCATAAATCTCAACAAAATGCTAACAATTCACAAGAATGAAGGGATACATAATGTCTTGTACCTTATATATTTCAGTGCTCTAGCAGAAGCACAAATGAACTCTGAACTCTTGTCTTTTCCAGCTTGTATGAAGAGCCTTTTGATACTGAAACACCTGGGTTTTTAGCTGAAGTTAACTGTCATTTACATCTTCAATTGTACTTTCTAATGATCTTAGGGAATTTATTTTGTTATTAGCAAAACCTTTGGCACCCTCCTTCAGAACTTAAATGAGTAGCAAAAGCTTGCATACATTAAAAACATGTAGAGTTATCCACTATTGAAGAAAAATTATCATTTTAACATATTAAAGAAAACAAATAAGCACTGGTTTGACAAAACCACCCCAAAACCTTGATGGAAACTAACATGACATGACAAGTAGTTTATTTTTTCACATCAGTCTCTTTTTTGCTATTGTATATTCAACTTGTGGCACTTGATATTGAATTGCACACAGTCTAAAACACCGAGCTCTGTGGGCTGTAATGATCTGTCCCTGCATTGCTCAGACTGAAGTAAACATCGTCCATGTGGTACTCATTTCACATAAATTTCAGTTTCTGATCGGTGGTTACTGTCACTCGTTCAAGATAACAAACACAAAATTATGGGAGAGCAATGTGCTGCAAAGTAGCCTGGAAGTTATCCACAGAGCACGTCTTTTATATCTCAAGTTGTAATCCAGCTCACAAGAATGCCTTTCATGTCTGAAGAAAGAGGTTATTATCCTATCAGTATACAATCTGTTAATAACAAACATCAGGGGAGAGCAATTCATTTGCCCTGACAGCTTTGTTGAACAGGCTTAGAAACTGTTCTGAATAGTGAAATACATTAAGAAAAAGATGTTATTTATGGCAGAAGACAGGAAAGGGAGCTTTCCTCCTGGAATTTAAGAAACTTCAGCCAGCCAAAACATAGCACAATTTCCAAAATATGTTTGCAAGATTAATGAAAGACAGACCTCCTTATTTTCACCTCAGATTTAAGGGTGAAGGCCGTGTCACTTGGTGACACATTTTTCAAGGCACAATATTGAAAAGCTATCAATTTTACTCATACATAAAACTAGGAGGATCTGAATTCCTATAAAAAGCCGGTCATTTTATTGGTCTGACCTCTAATTTAGTTTTATTTCATAATTATTAACCTGAATGATTTATTTTATTTAACCTGCACTTCTGTGTGCTCTGGTCCTATCTGGCCTTACTCAAGAAACATAAGGGAATAAGAGATGGAGTCAACTTCTTCATGTCTACATGGGCCTAGATACATAGTCTGCTGACATAATGAACCTCCAGACTGACTGCATGTGATTGCTATATTTGATAATGTGTTCGTATTTTATATTATACATTTATATACATATGATATATGTACACACAGCCCTATGCTGAAGGATATTTTTGTTACTGAGTATCCTTGTCTCTGACTATAACCATGGTATTAAAAATTACACTTAGAGCTAATAAGAATAAGAAAAAAAATTAAGAAAAAAAAATAAGGTTAAAAACAATTATGCTGGTCTTTACTTTGTGGTACCTTAAGAAATGGTTACAAAGATATGGAGATATATCTAAACAATTCAGAAGCTCAGATTTTCTAATATCATATATTTTGTACAGTGGGATTTGAGGTATACAGAAGATTTGCAATAGGTTCTTCTTAATTGTAATAGAAAAGTTCTGAAGGTTATCAGCCAAGGGTACTGTGTGCTCCTTTAATCAGTAAAAGGAGATTATCCTTGTTTTTAGAGCTTAAGTACTTCATAAATAATTGAAGTAGAAGCAGAGCTAGGGAATTCCCTCCTTCCTCTTCCTCTCCATGAGTCCTGAATCAAACCAAAATCCAGGTCCCTTCCAGCCTAGTGACTTCATCGCCATACTCTCAGGGAAAATGCTACCACAGCTCTGGGTTGTGGTGCGTCTCAGAGACCAGCCATACAAGGCCACTGGGCTGTGGTAACTGCTCAGAAAAAAGATGTGTATAAAAGATGATGAGCATGGTATAGAACTCATCAATCTGGATAAGCACTTGAAACAATAGCACAAAAATGCCATTGTTGGATCTGACTTTCCTTAGTTCCCTATTACATTCCTGTCCCAGTCTCCTGTCATTTTTTGGAATGAACCTTTGCATTTACACTAAGGTGTACGCTAGGGTACACTAATATGTACCTCTCACCTGCAATTTTACAAGTGTGGAATAATAATGTCTGCAACCAACCTTTAGTGAAGAGGGGCTTACCAATGTTTTCTCTATTTTGTTGTAAAATATATTTATACTTCCTGCCCTTGCTATTTCTGTTTTAAACTCACATGCCATATATTCAAATGAATAGAGATATTTTTTAAAAAAAGCCTCATATATAACATTTTAGTTTTCCATTTTTGAACAAAAGTTACTGTCCTTAATAGAAAAGATAATTCAGCAATCCAATTAAAGTATTATTGATCTGTTACAGTCATTACACAGTGAAAAGATTGACTATGAATTGTTTTCATTGTAATTGTTTATTCACATCTCATAGTGGGATGTTTTTTTCAAATGAACTTGTCATTTTAAATGAACTAGTGAAAAGCTGCTGAACTTGCAGGCTGAAGCCCATGTAAAAAAGACAGGTAAAAGCAGAAAACCATAATTTTCATTTATTAGGAGGCAACATTTTCTATGAGGATCTAACATTTACTCTCTGAGGGACTAACAAGGGAAATCCATGTTGGGTAATTCACTGAAAAAACCTCAACAAACTGTATGATAAGTTTTTGTGAAGAGCGCAGACACCAGACAATACAATGAAGTTAATTACTATTGGGTCTGGAATTCTGACTTATCAATCATACCATGAACCTCTCCAATGTGTATCGAGTTAGCATGCATCAGCCAACTCAGATAAGAGCTGGAAATCCTTTGCAAAGAAAGTGTTATCTGTGAAGTGATGACCAAACAGGTATGTAGTAAATAAAAAAGATTGAACTAGTTGGGAAAATCCATTTTGCGTTTGTAGCCATCTGATAGACAGGGGAAGAGTGGATGAAACATTTAAAGTTGGGTGTTTTTCTATCCCAATGGTATTTTTTGTTATCAGTCTTGTATCTTCAGGATTAACAGTTCATTAATATTAAACATATGGATGTCTTATGGTCCAAATTTCTATCAAACCTCCTACACAAGCTGAAGTGAGATCCACATGTTCATTCAAAAATTCACATTTTCTTTACTGACTGGTGTCTAAAAGACAGTGTCATGGTTTAACCCCAGCTGGCAGCTAAGCACCACACAGCTGCTCGCTCACCCCTCCCCACTGGGATGGTGAGAAAATTGTAAGGGTAAAAGTGAGAAAACTGGTCTATTAAGTTGAAGACCATTTAATAGGTAAAGCAAAAGTTGTGCATACAGCAGTAATGAAAACACCTCTGTGTTACCAATGTTATTTTCATCACAAATCCAAAACTATGAAGAAAATTAACTCTCTCCCATACAAAAGTAGCACACACAGTTATCCAAATCAGATGTGCAGTATGGATCAAGGATGTCAAAGTCTGAGGACCAAGAAAGCTTTGCCCACATGTGCATTTTTAAGCTCAAGTGATTTCTTATGAAAATAGCAGTGCTAATTCTATAGCTCGAGTAATTAGGAAAAGGAAGGAATTGGCTTCTCCAGATACAAGAAAATGTCGACCACCACAAGTCTACACACAAATACATTTTTATTCTCATTCCAGCTTAACTGATTTTTAGGTAACCTTTCTTCACAAGTGTGATCTTTCTATAAGAGTGAAGATATAGTGAATCCACTGATTTAAATGAAGAAAAAGATTGAGAAAAAAATATTAGTTCAGTGAAATCCCTCATTAACATAGAAAACAAATGACATTCTGGAGAAAGTCCCTTTTTTTATCCAGCTTACTGAGATCAAAATTGAGTGTTCAGTTGGACATTACTGAGGCTTACTTACTGTAAAATTTTTTCTGCTTCTTGCTGGCATTTTAGCACTGTGACCATTGGCCACATAATACAATCTCACACTTTGAGCTGTGGCCATTGTATTGCAAATCAACATTCCCCTTTAAATTCTGTATAATAAATTGGAAGATCTAAGTGTGACATTTTCTTAACAAAGAGTCTGTAGGATTTGGAAAATCCATTTGGAAAGTCAGTGGACACAGAGACTTTGAATCAGAAAAACTAGTATTAGTGGCATTTAATTCAAGAGAGATGCATAGGGCATACAATGGAGGAGAGTCATTTAAATATGTCAGGCTTTTCCCATGTTGTTAGTCCTCATGATATATTTATGTTTTCTACATGCTCAAGATAAGCCAATCTTCACACCATTATTGCAAGACAGATAAAAGTTACTGTCTGTGGTATAAAGTTGAGGAACCTGAGACTGAGAAATTAAGATTTTCTCAAAACCTTACAATGACACAAGTGAAAGGTTGGATTAAGAAACAGTTCTCAACAATTACTATGCTTCATCACATTTTCTGCCTGGAAATTTGACTTTGTTCGTGGTCAGAAAAAAATCATTGTGGAGAGAAATATTCGAAATAGATCTTTTTTCCAGATAGCTATGGACATTTGGGAGAGGCGGACAGCTCTCTACACATATGTGTTCAGACATACAGGCCCGCACCCATAATATTAAACTCTTTTGGAATGTACTAAGGGTCTCCTGCCTTTTCTCTAATGACTTTCATCTGGTAATATCCTAAAGAGTGCTATAAAGGGTCTAATGTACAAAGCTTTGCTGAAAACTGACAAACTTCCTATATACCTGTTTACTAGCGGTGAAGGGGGGAAGTTATGCCAAAAGCAGAAGTATAGAAATTCTTGTGTTTAAAAATTCCATGGGTTTGTTTCAGAGAGTCTCTACTAGCTTTGAAAGGGCACAATAGATTTTCTTTTCTTTCAGCATTTCATGAGGAAGATGATCTTTTTCACCTTAGTAAGACTGAAGAGATCAATATGGAGAAAATTATCTTCAACCTACTTAATCATCATCATGGCTAGGCTTCACAAAAATAAGCTGTGAGGAAATCCTAGCTGAGACATATTATGAGATTTTTCTTTCCTTTCCGTAAGTTCTGAAATTCTTATTATTTTTTTCTCTGATCATGTGCTGAGACCTATGCTGTCTTGATGAGCTGAGGAAAATTTACCCATGACTTATGTTGTTCCTCAATGGATATTCACAGACATTAGATTTGGTTTCCAATCAAAATGCAGACCAAGAAAGAACTGCAAATACTTACTAACATGAAGGTCTCAACTTGTTTATGACTTCCTAGAAAGTTATAGAGAGCAAGAAATAATAATCATATAGGTCAAATAGTAAAATAGCTATAAGAGATATTATTCTGATTGATAATACATAAAAATAACCAACATGGGCTGAAATGTCCTCCACCAAGTACATTTGAAAACTACAGAAATAAAAATTTTTGATTTGCAATTTGGAACTGTTTCTCAAGAAATAGTGCTAGTCTACAATTACGCTCATCAAAGTATTTTTTATTCATTGGCATCATCTACTGAATTAGTTACAGCTATTTGAAAGGTTTTACTTCAGTGGTAGGCTTATTATTTACGCAGTGACAGCAGTAAACTAAATATTCAAGAGCTTCACCTTTTGGAATAAGGAGGTAGTAAAGAGTATTTTTGAAAGTGAAAAGGTGATATGTTGCCTAAAATAACTTTTTATGTTTTAAGAACTTTGGTTAGAGCCAGTCCTTTTTAACAGCGGTCCATCTTTAGTTGTTTAGTACTTGCTGGCTTTATTTTATTTCACAATAAATAACTTTTTCCATACAACAAACAATATTTCTGTATTTCTGTCCATTGCAGCTGTTTTCTGTGGATAATTGTTAGACTGTCTTGATACTTTCGTACTAGAAACAAATTACCCAATCCAAAGGATGTAAGAAGTCTGGATGACTCAAATATTTCCAAGAAGTCAAATCAGGATCCAATTTTAAAGTGAAAAAGACACATGTTTTTAACTAGAACTCTAAGTATTAGAAAATATTGTGAAGACAGTTCTCATAAGACCCTAGCACTCAATGAAGAAAACCCCACCGATGAAATTAAACACATACGGATTTTAATATAACCTTCCTGAGACGCATACATCTATGCGATAGTCAATGAGGTGGAATGGCTACATTTTCCTTTCCACTTACTCCTATGTTACTGTCTGTAGGGAGTTTGTGAGCCAGACTTGATTGAGCATGTTACAAACAAGTATGCACTGTGTTCTCTAATAGAGACATTATGTTTGTTCTTATTTCCATTTATATTTTTCCCCTATAAACCATCCAGACTGAAACGTATCTCTGGGCTTCAGGTTTTTTCAGTTAGGTGGTTGTCATTGGCTTTGGGGTTTGTGTGCTTATGACTATTACAGTTTAGAAGAAGAAACAGATGCAGGATATCCCACAAGAGAGTTTTATCACATTTTATTTCCAGTTCAGTTCCCAATCCAGATAGCTGAGTAATGAATGCATATCCAACAAAAAAATAAACTTCCAAGTATTTTTAGCAGAAAATGCCAGTGTATTTCATACGTGCCATTTTGATATCTTTAAGACGTTATGATGCTAAATCCCCTCAGAGGTGTCTTAAGCTGGGTTTTCCAAAATGCCTCAGGCTATAGGGAACAGTTGCCCGTTTTCTTTAGTTTCACCTAGCTATATTTGGCTTATTTTCAGAAGACCTTATTTTTCCCTTTAGAAGTCCCATGACCATAAATGTTATGTCAAAGGGTTTTGTTTTGTTTTTTTAATCTTACAATTACTAGCTACAAATTCAAAACATCTTAAAATGAAATCGCTTTTGGATTCCTGATTTGTAGGAAGTGTTTGAACTCTTTGTAATATATGAGCACATTAAAACATATCAGCTGTTATTACACTAACACTAAAGTTACTAATTTAATGCTACTAACACTAAAATTAATAAATATTTCATTTTATGTATATTTCTCATAATTATGCCCCATGTTGGTAATTTTTATTATTATTGTTACAAATAGGGTTTAAATGTTTCTGAAGAAAGTCTAGGTTAATTCTCCAGCAGATTACAAAAACGTGAAAGTGGAGACGAATTTTAACTTTTAGCAAGCTCCATAAACGCACGTAAAATAGAGTGTAAAGTCTTTACATAATCTGTGACTTGTATACTAACACAAGTCAGTGGATTGGTGGCATTGAGGAAGACAAGCATAGGGTAGTCCTCAGTCTCCTGCCAGTGTGCCTTGCCAGTGTGTAGAGGTTCTTTGATTCTAATATCACCCCACTAATGCATCAGCTAAATATTATCAAGATGATTGTACTTTTTATATATTTTTATCATTGCTTCCCAAAAGAGCGACAGCTTCCTTCAGGTGTTATACAATAGAAAACTATGCATAATGCCTACCCAAAAAAATTTGTGATATGTAATAGTTAACTATTTCTTATGTAGAAGAGGGTTCATGTCTTCTTTTCTTTCGGTTTGGGCAATATATTTTGCTTCCACAGTTAATAAAACTTCTAAGGATAAAAAAAGTGACATTTAATTTTCTTGGCTTTGGCTACCACATTGTTGTGTCTACATATGCATGTACTCATCTACTGATGCTCACACCCACCCTTCCACCCACCCACGTACACACAAAGCTAATCACAGTGTTTGTAAAATAAAATTATTCCTTACTGCCTAACAACAATGGTAAGCCTGCCAGCTTATTTGGTTCACCATGAATAAAATACATGGAATATCCCACTGGTGAGTCTTTCAGTTAAAATGAACATTGATTAAAACCACAGTATTTAAGCTTCTGGTAGTTGAGTTGTGCTGTCTTCATCGTGATTCTGTGACAGTGTTAACAGAATTTGAGTTCACAGAGTTCATGATAAGTCAAGATCATGAAGCACTGCAGACCAAATGTGCTAATCTGCTCTGGAATGTTGCCTCATCCCATCTGAAAAGTCTGTATCTGCTGAAGACATAACAAAGAATACTTCTGCTTTCAGACTCACTGAAAGTATTTTAAATAGTTGTCATGCCAGGGATCTCATTTATCATCAGTGCATTCAAATATCAATTTTATAAATGTACATTTCTACCCATCATCCATTCAGAGGATCAAAAAACTCAAACAATAAGCTTTTAATTTTTTTTCTTTTTCTTTCTTTCTTTCTTTTTCTTTTTTTTTTTTACATTTCCTTCCTGCAGGGCTAACTCTTTTGCTTTAGAACCGGAATAAGAGTATATGATCTAAAGCCAAATCCCACAGTTGGAGTGCTTTTAAGACTAGGAACAAGTTAAGAAGTATGTTTTCTTATTTATAAGAGGTAAAGAATGGCAGACAAAGGAAGGATAGGATAAAGAGAAACTGAACTTCTGTAATTATAATGTAACTGTGAGAGCTCTTTGCAGAGGTTGTGGGATATTTCCCACAAAGCAGGAAAAGATAACACTCGACAATATTTAGAGAAGCTGAAATGCTTTGCACTAAACAGAATAAACTCATCCTTTGGTGCACACTCCTTAAGGGAGCATGTCTCTAATTAGTTTCTTCAATAACCCATTTCCAATAATGAAGTTCAGGTATAAAACTTAACAGCTTTCATTGACAGAGGTATATCTGTAAGACCAGGGCACACACGAACACATCTACACATTCACACTCTGTGAACAGGAGGTTGCAAAAGTGTTGCAAACTCCAGGAATAAAAAATAAGAAAATGCAGTTTTAATGCCATCTGCTTAGGCTCATCCGTTCTTCTAAGTTTGGGATTTTGTGATCTCACACTGCCTCAGTCACTGCCAAGGATGAATGACCCACTGTAACAAGCAAATTATTTTTTTCTTTTTATTTAAATTCTTACTGATATACCTGAATCACTGTACCACTCCAGATGTTGTCCCAACTCCTGGAGTTGCCCCAGCTCAGGTGCAAGACCTTGTAATTGGTCTTGTTGAACCTCATGAGGTTCACACAAGCACACATCTCAAGCCTGTCAAGGACACTTTCGATGCATCCCTTCCCTCTAGAGTGTCAATCATACCACAAAAAATGAGTGCTTGATATTTTATTATTACCATTTAACAATAAATATATAAATATTAGAAATATCTCTCCCTATAGATTTGACCAATGCCAATTATAACATGCATATAAGATAGCAGAAAGCAACTCATTTTAGGTGTCTAAACCGCGTACTTTCTATATTAAAAAAATAGTTTTGATTCATATGATGAATTTTAAAGGGAACATTTCTCAAAAGGTGTTTGTGGCAAATATATCAAAGTTTGACAGTGATAAGAAACTGGATTGGGTGAAAAAGAAGCAGAACTTTTATTTTCACTGTGCTGTTTGGCTCGATATGATCTAACGGTTTACTTTCTCTGACAGACTTGATCAGCCCAGAGGAAGACACAAAAAGAAAAAAATGGAGATGAGGGGAAGCCATTCCCCTACCATTGGGGAGAGGGAAGAGAGAGTGTCTATCCAAAGAATTCCCTTGCTCTCTGGTCAGCATATGAGTAAACACAAAGGCAGTCAC
The DNA here is from genome assembly GCF_000703405.1 of Apaloderma vittatum. Taxonomy (NCBI): domain Eukaryota; kingdom Metazoa; phylum Chordata; class Aves; order Trogoniformes; family Trogonidae; genus Apaloderma; species Apaloderma vittatum. The sequence goes on along the minus strand of NW_009708435.1, from coordinate 120,146 downwards.
AAAACTCACGGGAAAGAAAACAAAAAATGTTTGAAAACCTGACACTCCTCAGTGTGAGATCCAATCATTCCACCCGAGGTATGGGGTACAGAGGTTAGGAAGTAAGAAGCTCACAGCTCACAGCTTTGGGCCAGCTATGCAATTGTACTGTAGTGTTAGCCCTTTAAAATTGATCATATATTTACTTTTGTGAGGTATTTTGATTACGGTGTCATAGTCTTTACCCTTTATGAAGCCCAGCAATTGTCACTATTTAATATTCAGGCTTTAAAAAGGATATTAATTTCAAATTTTCTAGAAAACTTTAGTAAGGAATCCACTGTTTTCTGAACTATGACTTAGTTCTTTGCAAAAATCGTGTACATGGTAAACAGAAGGAAATGCAGGTGGTGATTTAAGGTAGATAACATGGATCAAATTCTTTATTCATTTTCTTTTACAGAATATTTAGGCAGAATCCACAAACCTAAGTTTCTTTACAAAAGGTTTTCCTACTGTCCTTAAAAACCCAGTGACTTTCTAACAAGATATTAATATGGGATTTCACCAATTTGTTGAGGAGGCTAAGCCTTATGCTGTAAAGATAAAATCTCCAACAGCAATAATCCTTTATGCATAAAATCTAATGGCTGATGTCAGAGCTTTAGCATAGTTAAGGCCTCAAATGACATGTCTAAAAGCTGGAATTTCCTGGCTTTAACTAATGAAACTTTTTATTCATGTCAAAGGAATTACGTTCATTTGACCCCAGGTATGGAAAGAAGGCCTTTTCAGTTTAGTTTTATTGTATTAATCCTCTGTGTAAAATACTGATATATTAGCACTAATGTACCTAACTTACTTTTTTACTCGGTCACGTACTAAATGACAAATATTTTTCGCCTTTTTGAATAAGCTTTCCAGTACAGAGATAGCTTGTCTGAAGATATGCCCATAATGATAACACAAGTGTAAAACACTAATTCATCTTCTGGCATTGATTGTTAAGTGTACAGTTATCTGATTTACCTTTAAGAGTTTATTTTGGAAATTTTGCATATTGTGTAACAACAAAGTAAGACTGGATTCAATTGAATATACATTAAGAACACTTTTACAAATAAAGTTTCCAATTTTTCAAGTGTTGCTTTTGGAATAAAATTTTACCTAAGTTGCCTGAAGTTAAATATCCAAAACAAAGTAAATGAGTGTTTTATAATTAGCAGTTTCCCTTGTCATAGTGAACAACCTGATAGATTTCTTTGCAAAGTTTAAGAAAATTACTTTCTGTTTTGTCTCTCCAAACTGTAACAACAGACTTCTAGAGCAATAAATTACTGACTTCATTTCTGCTCTTAAAGGGATGTTGTCTCCAACCTTAAAAATCAAATAAGGCAAAGGAAAATGAAAAAATAACAAAAGAGCAGTCAATACCAATTGTACTTTTGCCATCTGCCTCAAATGATATCAGCAAGATTCTCTGCCTAAAATGGCTAAGAAGAACACAAAATGCAATCCTGATGCAATAGAGGACTTGACCAATACATCAGCAAATTCATTTTCTGAGAACAAATATGACTGTTCTGCAAATAACATCACACAAACATGAAGATCTGTGTATGTGCACATGTGTCATGCACAGAGCCTTGAAAAAACCCCAATCAATCCTTACATATACAGCTACAATTGCAAAGGCCCTGATTTTGGTATGGATATGCCAACAATACTGTCCTTGGTTTAACACATCCTACTCCTGTCAGAGAGCTCAACTCTGGTGAAAATGTGTACTTCTCTAGTGGATGGCTGCAAAGACTAAAGGTTTGAAATGGACAAAACTATAACAAAGATACTTACAGAGCAGTGATTCTATTGCTATTTGAATTCATACGTATTTCCTTTCCAGTTTGTCTGTTCAGCATCTCTCATACCACTTAAAAATATAGCACTCTAAGGATGAAAGAGTTAAGAGTTCACTACATTTAAAGGTTTTGTAGACGTTTGACTTTACGCTTCAAGCATCTTCATAGTAATGTCTATGCTATGACACACATGGTTACACCCACATTATTACATTGTTTAAGAATGTTACAGGATTTTAAAAAAATATTTCTCAATCTCATATTGAATAGGCATTTTCAAAACCGAATTGTAGAGTTCTATGCAAACGTCTTCTACCCACAAAAATTTGAATTAAAATGAATAGAGATCTAGACAGGCTATACAGAAAATATCAAGCTCATGATATATATGCAGATAAAACATTTCTCTTAAACTAGACATCCAACAGAGACAACAAGAAGTGATTAAAAATTTCTAATAAGCTTCCAAAACACAACCCTGCAGTTATCAAAAGTGACATTACCTGTACATTAATTAACATACTTAATTTATTCAAAGCAGTTCAAGATTTGCAAATACGACTAATGTCTGACTAAAAGTGGAACCCTAGAGGCAAAATGAAATAATCAGAGGCTAAGAAAAAAATAATAGCTGTACATGAAAATGTTAAAAACCTCCTAGATAATATGCATGACATGTTCTAGTAGGAGATTAGAGTTCAGTGTTCTCACTGTTTTCTCCAGACAGTACTAATTTGTTTCCAATTAGTAGAAAATGTACTGCAACTGACTTAACAGACTCAAGTGGTCACAGGAATATTGTCTGTGCCTGTGGTCTTGCCACAGAAATCTGTTCTCCCTTGTTCTGAAAAATTATACCCAGTCAGTTGTCTGCTTGCAACATATTCAGTCTTTTTTTTTTTCTTTTTAATTTGTGAGAACACACATTACTTTAGACATCCCCTCAACCACATTAGGTGCCACTACAGAAGAGAGGATTTGTAGCTGCTGTGGTGGAAATAATAATGGAGTAATTGAAACTGATTGTAATACTGTACTTAAGTCACTTGCAATAGGCTGCAGGAATCTTGCATGGGAATTATATACGGAGTAAAGATTAATGAACTTCTGGTCTCAATGTGTTGTGTGTTTTTTTTTGTTGTTTTTTTTTGTGTTTTTTTTTTTTTTAGTGTGAATTACACTAAGCACTGTAGAAAAAGAAGCCACAGAAGGTGGGAAGACCTAAAGGAATATAGTGGACCTTTGCACTGAGGTGCCACCATTGCTTGCCTTTCCAAAGAAAAGTTGGGAAGTTCTTCTTTCTCTCCCTCTCTTGCTAAGCCGTAGTTAAAAGATCAGGAAGTTGAAGAAATGTTAACATCTCAAAAGAGAAACCAATTCAAGAAACAAAAATTAAAAGAAAAATAACAAATTTTTACTCAGTAGAATTCCCATTTGAATTCAACTTCCCAACTCTTCTGCTGCACAAAACATCTCTTCAGTAAGGCAAGACACACCTAACTTGAGTGGAACATTTTAAAACTCACATTTAAGCTATGAACTTGGTCTTACTGGGCAGAAGATTCATTACCGCTTCTCCAACAAACTTTGTGAAATCCGTTAGGCAATGCAAAGGCCAGTCATCAGATACTGGAAAAGAAGGGCTACATGTAGAATACTTAGCAAAATGATAGATATGAGGAAAGAAGCAAAGACTATATGTCATGCCAACTCATGCTAAATGCAAGTAACATTATTTTTCATTATTTGGCAAAGTGATATAGGATAAGACAGTGATCTGAGAATAAGATATATTAAGCTTTACTTTTTCTGTTGACCAACTGTGGGTCACTTCAATCTCTGTACCAGAGATTCTTCAAATGCAAATTAATATATTCTTTGTCGCTCTTTTTAAAATCTTTAAATAAAATACACATCTCAATCAAATATGAAACATCAGATCATCCTGACTATTTCTTAATTTTTTTTTTTTATTACTTGCCACCTGGGATTCCATAGAAAGAAAGACTATGCTGCAAACTTAGATGAAGATATCAATGAATTTTGCCATCAGATAAAGACTCTATAATATTATTTTTTGATTTAGAAATAAACAACAGAACCAGACTGTTTCTTTAACGTTATTGTCACTGGGAGAGACATTAGATAGATTTTTTCAGAGCCTCAGTTTTTATTACTTCTTGCATAACTGTTACTCCAATGCTGCCCTACATTTTCAATTAATGATCTCATGAACTGAACACAAAGGACTTCTAGCCTCTGTTATGCCTTGGTTTGAGTTATTTGGTAAAGTCATCTGACATTCTCGTGCCTTGTTTTTCTCAAGCTTAAAGCAAGTTTGTTAACTGTAATCATCCTATATTAATGACTCAGCTCTCTACCTCCTAAATAACAGCTGCATCCAAACTTTTGCTTTTTATAAATCACCACTTCTCACTGAAAATTCATTTAGTCACAACCTTTCTGATCACTTGTATTTAGCATGTTACCATCAAGGAATGACATATACTTTTCCTAGATACACATAGATAATATATTATTTTTAACTGATACACTTACAGCTCTAGGACAAATAAATAAAACCAGTTGATGTTAGCAGTCAGCATCAGTTTACATTTTTACGGTTGTTTAGAGAATCGACAAAAATATAATACGCAAAAATCAAAATCTTCTTATCAGACTGTGTGTTCATTTGGTTTGGTTTTGCTCTTTCGTTTTGCAGCTCTTGCTACTGCCATGCACAGCAGGAAATTAAGCCGAAGTCAAAAGACTAAGTAAATAAACAAAGCAGTTGCTTTAGAATACTTCAGACTGGGCCAAAACCTGAGTTACAGAGCAAGTTAATAAAAATAAGGAAGGTGAAAAATTTAAATATTTCAAAAACACTTTATAACTGTCCCATCAAAAAGGGCATTTCATTCAGTTTTCAATTCATTCAGTGTTTTTTTAAGAAATGAAGGAGAAGTGATGGAAGGATGTTGCTGGTTGAAGCCTAAGGATCTAGTTCCGGTTTTGGGCACATACGTGTGGTTCCTATTTGACTCAGAAGAGGCCTGAGGCCACAGTTTGGCCTTGAGTGATTTGTGACAGATGGTGAATAACAAATAAACTCTCTAAGCAGAGATCAAGGGCTTTGGGTAAGCATCTCAAGTTCTTGCCTGAGAAGATGCAAGGGCTTTGTTAAAACTTGTATTTCAACAAACTTTACCTGTCATTAAACCTTACATAAACACAGAACGCACAAGGACAGGATAAATATATTAAACAAATGTAGGCACAGATGCTCAAAGGTTGTTGCTTCTGACTGCTGATCATTGTCACCTTCTTTAGCAAGGCACAGAAGCTAGCCTGATGGAAAAGCTGGATCTGGTGGAAAAGGGGACAGCTGGCAGTTTACAGGGTGGCCAACCCAATGGACAACACAAAACCTTTTGCTGAGAAAGCCCCTCATTGTGCCATCGTCTTAGTACGATATTTTCAGTCTACTGTTGTACTGTGCCAAGATGCTTCAATGTGCCTCCATGAAAGGAGTTTACTGTAAAACAAATGTGTTGCGGAAATGGGAACCTTTTAAACGTAATAGGTGCAGTATGTAGATTCAGGCCTGGTTTTAGACAGAGGCTGCTAACAGGTAATGCAGAGGGCTTATTTTAGAAGAAAATATGTTTGTTGTAGACATTGACTGGAATCAAGTACATAGATTTGTGAAGACATACTGTTTACTGCAAATTTTATGCAAACATGAACAAACATCCTAGCTAATGTTCTGTTGGACTGTGTTGACTTAAATATCACTCATTGATTAAAAGAATGGCTTGGCAGCCTGAAATGTAATGTCCTCATGCTAAGAGTAGTGCTAAACTGATGTTACCAGTTTCACACTGTACCCGCGGTATTAGTTTTGACACTGACTGCATGCTGGTGGATTTTAATGCATAATATTGATCTGGAGAATTTTTTTCCCACTTCAGCTGTATCTTAGCTTCTAGCCTTGATCTTAGAATTTAAGATGGATGCTCAGTATTATTATCTAGCAGAAAGGGTAAAAAATCAATTTTATCTCCTAGTGCTTCATTCCCTCATCTTCCAATGCTCGAGCAGTGGGGCTGTAACAACTGTCAGCATAAAATCATTTATTAGCTGATGTTATGACAACTTCTGGCAGATGAATATATTACTATATGTACGTTGATGCTCCTAAAATCAACTTTCTGATTAAAGATACGAAAAGAGTATGGCAACCAATCAACTATTTTTAATGGAGTAATAATTTCATAAAGCACTGCATTGCAGAAGGAGAGTAGTAAGATCTAGCTAAGAAAAACCTATGTATAAGCCATACATTTTGCAAGACTGATAGTTATAAATGATAGTTACTTATTATAGTTTATAGATTTTAAAGGTGACTTGAACAGATAAAAAGAACAGGTTCAAAAATGTTAGCTTTCTATTTGTCCAAAATATAATGAGATCAAGCAAAGGAAGAATTCTCATTTTTAGTAACACTATACTAAGGTACAAAACCCCACCAACTTTAATTCATCTTTAGCTTGAATTCTAGATGTAGGTAATTTACTATTAAATTGGTTTGATGACTCCTCTAAACTTTGTTGGAGGACTCCATCTTACAGAATGTCTTGGGACTGGGAAGTAAAAAGCTGCCTTCCCACACTATTTTCAGGGCAATATTCAGCCATATAACTGAGGATTTGTGCCACTATCCCCTGGTCTTTCCTAACCTTTTAAACCTCATTAATCCTTTCCTGCCATGTCCTCTGTAATTCAATTTGTTAAATGTAGGTCTCATTCAGCCCTTCATTAGCCCAGTAAATCTTTTACGTTTGATTATTTTACACAGATGTGATATAGATCAGAATCTAAGTGAAATCTTCATTACTGTTATTTTTTCCTCATCATGTCAATGGTTCTGTGCTCATATGACACTTTCTTGTAAAATATTTATACCATATAGGCAAAAATGTAACACAACAAGTTATCAAGCTACACTAGCAGTGTTTATGCAATTAATCTATTATTTTAAAAGATATCATGCAGGCTGCTCACCTACCAAAAAGGCTGAGAACAAATAAAGATTATAAAACACAGATGTTATTCTGATCTGCTTTAAAACAGTATAGTAAGGGGTAGTTCTGTTGAAACGTACAGGATTTTATACCTCCTTAAACTCACTGAATGGCACTGTAAATATTTGCATATAATGAAATCATCAGAGGATTAATGTTCAGCATATTTTGTAAGATATTATTAAAATGCTCTTAAGATGTCACCTATCTTAACCTTCAAATAGAATTCAATCTACTTCTGACAGTTTCAATATTCGTATTAAAAATGGAGCCAAAAATCATAAGATTAGATTAAACATCATGGAATGTAAAATAAATGCTATACATTTACTTTTATGCTTCTTTCTTCCTCTTTTCCTCTCTTTTTTCTGAGTATTCAAGGTTATTAAAATGAAGAAAGATATGATTTTTTTTGAATGGCTGATACATTTGGGTAAAAAGATAACAAAGACCATAATAATGCCATAAATAATTAAACCAGTCAATACTAGCATATAATGACCTGACATCATGAGTTTAAAATCATGAAGAGTTAAATGTGAGGACACACTGCTGTGTTTTTGTTTTTCTTTTTGTTGTTTGCTTTTTATGATTTAGCTTGTATATACAGAGGTTTGACTTTCATTTTCTGCTTATAATCTATATATATTTCATTTCTTTAGAAACATTTAGACAGTTTATGCTTATAGGCATATGACCATGAATTATTAAAGATAACTTTCAAAGGCAAAATTTTGGTTGTTTATATATCTGCATAAAATATTATAAAACAGGCTATTGTTTGATCTTCTCATATTTTTAATAAAATCTTAAAATTTAAAGGGTGTATATTTCGTATTTGAAAAGCAAATATATTACTTCAATGATTGATAGCCTTCAGGGAAATTTTTGCAAAAAAGAGTAACAAATAATAATTTTTGTTATATTTTACATTATTTAATAGAAACCAAGATAAAAAAATAAATATCTGATAAATTATTTATTATATCAGAATAAGATCATTTTGTATTAATTTGTGTAAATTTTAAAAAAATTTCTCTTGATATCTACCAAGATATGTTAGTTTTGCCTGGCCAGATTTCAGTGGAGGGAGGAGTTGTAGGGGCCGTTTCTGCAAGAAGCTGCTATAAGTTTCCCCCAGGTCTGATAGAGCCAATGCCAGCGGCTCCAAAGATAAACCCGTCACTGGCCAAGGCTGAGCCTATTAGTGATGACAGGATAGGAATGCCTCTGTGAAAACATATTTAGGAAGTGGGAAAAAAAAGAACCTGCGACACACAACAACTGGCAGAGAGAGAGATAGAGAGAGGAGTGAGATGTGTGAAGACACCAAGGCCAATGAGTAAGACAGGGGGAGGGTGTGCTCCCGGCTTCGGAGCAGAGATTCCCCCACGTCATGATGAGGACCATGGTGAGGCAGGCTGTCTCCCTGCAGCCAGTGGAGATGATGGGGTTCAGATGTCCACCTATGGCCTGTGGAGGACCCCATGCCCAACCAGGTGGATGCCTGAAGGGGGCTGTGACCCATGGGAAGCCCACACTGGAGCAGGTTCTTGCCAGAACCTGTAGCCCAGAGAGAGAAAGAAGCCCACGCTGGAGCAGGTTGGCTGGTGAGACTTTCGTGGTGCCATCGGGGACTCACACTGGAGCAGCTTTCCCTGAAGGACTGCACCCCACAAGAGAGACTCATGTTGGAGTATTTTGTCAAGGGCTGTCTCTCATGAGAGGACTCATGTTGGAGAAAGGTGTGTGAAAAATGTCTCCCATGATAGGAACCCCTGAGTGGCCCAGGGGAAGAGTGAGGCATCCTCCTCCAGATGAAGAAGGAGCGATGGAAACACCATC
>NW_009708435.1:92422-111364 GCF_000703405.1 Apaloderma vittatum | reverse complement strand
GCTGAACCGACCACAACCCCCATTCCCTGTACCTCTGTGTTGCTCGGAAGGAGGAGGTGGATAAATTGGGAATAATATTAAGCCTGGGAAGAAGAGAAGGGTGGGGGGAAGGTGTTATTTTTAAGATCTGCTGTTATTTCTCATTACTTTTCACTGATTTGTTTTTTAATAAATTTAACTGATTTCCCCCAAATTGAGTCTGTTTTGCCCAGGATGGTAGGTGCAGGTCATCTCCCTGTCCTTATCTCAAACCACGAGACCTTCGTTATGTTTTTTTCCCCTTGTCTGGCTGAGAAGGGAGAGCGATAAAACATCTGTGGTGGGTACCTGGCTGCCAGCCAGGGTCAAACCACTACACAAGGTATCCTGATTAGCATAAACTCTAACAATAAATATTTAACTGAGATGAACTCAATAGATTAACCCTTTATTTAATTGCCTGCACATCTTAAGCCAACTGGTTATTCATTTCTCTACCCCAAGATTTGAAAAAAATTGCTTTCTCTTTAAGAAGTAAAAAAAAGAAGATTTAGCCTCATGGAATTGATTAGTGCAATGCATGGAACTAAATATAATAAACTCACTCATTTTAATGATGTTTACATATATGACAACACATTTATGAAAATTATTCAGATGTGAGCTGTAAATATACAGACTAGCACTGAAGCCAATTGAAATCCCTAACAAAGGTAATTCTATACCCGGGAAAACAGTAATTTTGTTTTGCAGCAAATTCTGTGTTTATGATGAAAATAGCTCCAAGTAACGAAATTATAATGCATAATTCTTTACTTCCCTCAATGCTGCTGCCACACACACACAAGTACACTTTCCTATACTTGGAATGGCTGGGATATTTAGACTCCTCTAGGGTTGTTATATGCCCATATCATGCTGATGAACCTGCTTTTCTGATGGTGTTGACCCCCTTTCTTTTCTCATTTGGCTCATTTTTTTCCTTTCCTTCTCAGCTATGGACAATGGACAGTGAATTTAATTATTTTCTGTACCTCCATCTGTTTTAAGAATGAGCAGAAAACTTGGACTGCGTAGAAGACATTACTGTTCTGTCCCAGTGAGAACAAGTCCCAGTACTTTACCTACACAGTTAAATAAATACAGATATTTAGCACAGTAATGGTCAGTATAAAATTAATTGTACCATATTCATATGATCGTGTCTTTGAAGAGTTTGGTTCCTGAAGAATGTAATTTAAGGCTAGACTTATGAGAAGCACTGAACTGCTGTCATGAAACTGAAAGAAACTAGTGTCAGAAGAACATTACGTGAAGATACAAAAACCATAGCATATCAAAAACTCAGAAAGTGAGACTTATTTTTTTATATGGTTCTGTGTGGACTGTGTGCTACATATTTCTCAAATGGTATTTTTGGATCTGAAAGCAGATTTTTCTCCCTTAGGAAAACAATATTTGTCTTAAAAAGATTGCTTTGCCTGAACTTTTTACTTTAGAACTTATATTTTTATTTTATATTATGAAATTCAGGCCAAATACATAGGGTGATATATATATTATTTAGATCTCTCTGATTTAAAACTTTTTCTGAAATGAAAAGCCTGGATTGACCTGTACTTTGGCAACATTACCTCTTAATCTACATACAGACTACCTCAAGCGAAAAGCATTGGCTTTTTCAGATTTTGCAATTCATATATCAATCTACTTCAAATCATGTTCAAGAAAACCAAATGCGTGTTAATAAACTGGTGATGAAAACAGTCTCACAATATTATTTGTTTTAAATAACTATTGTGATCAGAACAGTCTGAGGAATATCAGCCTGTGTGACACACAGGCTAATATTTTTAGACAAAAAGGATCATTTCATAGATAAAAAGAGTGTGTTGCAAAGCACCAAAGTCTGAGAAGATGCATATTCCCCAGGTATTTTCACTTTCTGAGGAATTGCACCACCTGAAACACAAAGTAATTGTGAAAACTTATTTGTGCATTACCTTTCCCGCTCATGCCTGAGCTGCTTCATTTCTACGACAGCCTTGAGATGAGGGAACAAAAATAAACCAAAAGACCACAGTTAAAACGGCTAAGTTATGTAAACGTCACATGTAGAGTAAAATGTTTCTGAGTAGAGAAATGTTACTTTCAAATTATGACTGCCCATGCCTCCATGTGCTCAGAATACTGCTCTTTTCACCACTGTTTGGAGCAAGAAATACTACCACTTCATATCCATCTCCCACGGAAGATAATGGCATTAGTGTCCAGAAGCTGAAAGCTTCACTTTCAAATACAAGAAAATGACTACACACAATCAAAAGAATCACTGTCCATAGCTATTACACCTCTGTTTATGTATCTGAATGAAAAAAAAAAGCAATTAGGGAATTTGATTTGACAAGATGCCCACTTACTGGGTAGCAGTTACATGCATTTAAGGTTTACTAGGTTTCTGGCTATGAGATGCATAGGTGCTTACTGTAATTAATACTATGTGACAGAGGAAAATTTTATCGGAAAAAAAGTCTACATCTTTGGCTATCTTTTAGCTCAGTTTAAAAGTTTCAGGATAATTTTAAAATACCACCAACTCCTGGTTCTCCTGCCAGCCTTCTAAAGGATTTGTGTAATTACTCTACGTTTTTTGTGGAGGAGTGATAATGCAGTTTGTGATTGAGCACTGAAGAAGCCATAGATAGAGCTAGGTGCTTTTACACCACAGGGATCAGCTTCTCAAAGTGATTCATACTTTTTTTCCTGTCTGAAGGAGAATGACAAAGGATTAGGCCATCTTCAGAGATGTCATGCAGCTCTGCAGTGTCTCTGAGGATCCCTGCTGTAGATACAGGGAAGTGAAAAATAGTAGTAACACTGTTAAGGTTTGGTTTTGGGATACGAACTGATTAAAAATGTGATCCAGCATGGTGGAAATTGATACTGAAATGCAATTTCTGCTTTTCATTCCAATTACTTCTCATTTATTCTCCATTCATTTGACTCATGTCTCCTACAGAAGAAAAATGCCTATGTTTTAAACAGAAAATGTTATTAAAACTGTATTTATGGAAAGCATACGTGATGTAATAGCATATAGAAGAGGTAACTGCATGAACTGATTAATAAAATGAATTAAATCCCAAAATACAGCGTTCATTCTCTTCCCTAGTTTAAACCCAGGGTAATTTATGTTTTCTGTCTCCCTCCAGGGCATTGATGCTTCTCCTCAGAACTGTAGGGGACACATAGAAACTTTCTCTCTTTAGTTTTACGATTTTTTTCTTTGGCGTCCTTTTCAGATTCTCCAAGGAAATTAAACATGTGTCTGAAATCGGGCTTTTGAGGACTATTAATAAGGCACCTAAAAGTCAGCACAGGTGGGCTCCCAAACACATTGAACAACAGAAAGCTCACAGAAGTTCTTCGTATGTATTGCAGGTCACTGCAAGGGAAATACCTTTTAGCTCAGTTGTGAACTTTATTTAGCAAATATCTTTGGACAATTAATCCTTTTTGAAATCTCACTAAATTTCTTAGTATATATAGTCCAGTCTACTTCTAGTCTCTCATTAATACATGGATATAGAACAGACATAGTAAAAAACTTCAAAATTCCAAATTACCACATACTATTTTTAATTAAACTAACTTGAAATGCCACAGATACATTTATGAATGTGGAATAAAATATCCACAAATAATTTTTTTCAAAAGATTTTTTCTGTCTTTTGCTTGAGAAGGAATGCTGAGGTTTTAGTAAAAATAAAATAAAATAAAAACCCCCAACCAACTCATTAATGCTTGGAATGAGGGCCAGAACCCATATGTATCTAATAAGCAAGGGGTTTGAGGTCTTTCTGTGAGCCTGAGTGCTTTTACATATGTATCTACAAAAATAAGAAAAAATATATATTTTTTGATATTGTCCATTTAATTTAGACTAATTTCTGAAGTATTTTTCACAGTCCAAACATATACAGCATGAATGTTGCAAAAAAATGAAAATGTCACTTTATCTAATTGACTATTAAAATATAACTTCTTTCAAAATATCAACGCTGGATTATCAAAATATAATTTTGAAAATATCTGTAAGACAGTTGATCAAATCATTATGATTCACTATGCTATTGGATGGAATTTTACGTGTCTGGAAAAAAAGAAAATTTCTTTTTGTCTGCTATTTTTCTAGAATTTTGTTCTGAATTATATAATTATATCATACTCTGTGTTGTATAGCATAATGCCCCACATCTAAATAATATGCTGGAGATCTATGGCTGAACAGCAAGTATATGCTGGAACTCTTTTACAAAAATATCATTTTCCTCAAAGAAGTGCTCTGTCACCCATACCATCCCTACTTCTTTTTTGTACCACCTGTTGCATTACTAATGCCTGATGCCATCTTAATTTCGTAACTACTTATTCAACATGTGTATTCCAGTTATGATTATTGTTGCCATCATCAGTGCTGTATTGGCATTTTCAAGGGATACTAATTCTAGAGACGACACCCATGAATGGCTTTAGTTGCATCCTCATACTTTTTTGATGTGTGTTGAACAAGTCTTCCTTGTTAAAGAAAATGACTGGTAATAAGAGATGGAATTTAAAAAAAATAATAAAATAAGGAAAAGGCAATATGCCTGTTCTGCGGCTTTCTCATTCCTCTTTTTCTGATAGGCATAGCAAGCCATGGTTGCAATCCATAACAAGGCAGTGTTTTCCCATTCAAGGTGACTGCAAATTCAATTCTCCCTGGCAGCACAAATTATTCACCTCTCAAGTTTTCCTTCTGACACTGAAATCGGTTGCACAAGAAAATGTGTCTAGTACCCTTGAAATGGAAACAGACAAATTGTAAAGAAGGGTAGCAAGGCATCTAAGTGCTTCTGCCGCATCTTGCTGACAGATGGGAGCTGTAACACCAGTCACCAGTGCTCACAACGCCGGTGCGGTGAAAGAAAAGGAAGCATTCATCAAGCCATTCATTTCTCATTCCTCAAACAGAAGGTTGTTTACATCATGTCAGCAAATGATTACCCTCTGCTGCTGTTGTTGTGCTACCTATTGGAAAAGGTGAAGGGGTTATGTTTTGAAATCCCATGGAGATGTTGATTAAGGAAACAAAGGAAGCTGGTTCTTAAGACCAAACCCCCCCCAAAAATAGGAAGCAGGCATCATCACACACATCTCTGACATGAGAAATGGGTTCTTCCTGGAGAAAACAATGATTTCAAAGCACAAACTGCTTACACATATCAAGGGAGAACCAAAGAGTCTAAGCACTTTCCCTTCCAACTGGGTCGTGTCTTTACATCCTTTCTGTGGGTTTAGGTCCTTAATCAGCTCTTATCTGAGAGTTGGCCTGGGGTAGTATGGGTCCCAGACTTCCTTGGCTGCTTCTTAAGGCTTAACTGTGCCTAAAAAACCAAAGTTATATAACCTGTGTGGAAGTCTGCAAATGTAGAACTTGGTAAATAAGTCTATATTGGACCATCACTGGAAAAAAGTAAGGATCTATAAACAAAAAAGATGGAGAAATACTGTTTGAGACATTGAATTCATATCAAGCTTAAGTTAAAATGTGCTCAGGCCTGCTGGGTATCATCCAGTCTTTGCAGGATCCTTGTCAAGAATAAGGCTCAGTTTAGAAACTCATGAATACAAATATAATTTGTATAATTTCACAAATACAAATTCATATTACAATGAAAAATGTAATTGTGATTTTCAAGTTTCGAGGGGCATCAGTGCCTGTAATTTTTTGTCTGCGCATGATGAGCCCTCTAGATATTTTTACAATGTTTTTATTCAGAAGATTGCAACCAGGAAATACTGTGTATATATGAGGAAGATCTCATATTGATTAAACAGAGCCAGCTCTAGAAAATGCACAGTATATACAGCTATACAGAAACACAGGAAGAGAATAAGACACTCATGCTTACCTGACATGCCCAAGTTGGAAAATAGAAAAGGGAGAGAAAACCACTGGTGTGGCACATAGTTCTGTCTTGCCTATATGGCTGAGCAACTTCCCTACATCACAACTAGTCACCCCTGGTAATTTTGGAAGTAAGAAAAGTGGACAGGGTGCTTATCTAATAATTACAATCTAAAAAAAATAAATAATCATACTCAGAAAAAAACCACTATTAGGAGACGCTAATGCCAGAAACAGAATGGCATACCAAATTTCAGAGGCATAAGTTTAAAATTATGTGAACCAATAAATATTCAGTGTGTTGAATTAGCTGCCTGTTATATAAACCTTTTGTCCTTTGATTTTGGTAGATAACTTATATTTTTGTTATTTGATATAATATATTAACCTAAATACTGTGTAAAAAATCTGAACCTTGTAACAATCTATCTGAAATACCCATAGTACTTTGACTGAACATGATTGCAGACACGGTACACAGAGCGGAACAGGCATGTTAAACATGAACCGTCTGCTTATACAGCAGTACTGTAACCCCTGTTAGCCAGAGAATCTGAACAGCTGGGAATTGTGTACAGACAGTCAGCTTGTCATTAACACGATACAACACTGCTTTTCTTACTTCTAACCAATGTTTATGTGATGTTCACTTGGCAGTTCACCTAAACTTTGCTCTGTTTCTGGCTCTAAACCTCATGTGCATGGTAACTTACCACTAAGACTGTAACTTCTGCGTAGGACTCTGCTAGGTTTTATGATCCTAGGTTAGGTAATTCACACTGCTGCTGCTGATGTTTTGCATGGCTAGCATAAAATGAACATATGATTAACCAAGTCACAGACATTGACAATAAAAAGAAAATTGCAATTTGCACTGCAAAAGTCTAGATAGTTAAAGCAGACTCTATTGCAAACAGGACTGTTTTGAGCATATTTAAAGACGTATAACTAAGTATATGTAAATATCAGTAAGTAAAAATACAGAACCTGTACAGGCATGAGTATATAAATGGTGGGATGGTTTTACAATCAGAGCTTCAGCAGTATCAATGGGGCAATAACTATATGACAATGTGAGCAGGTTAATATATTCTTTTAATAAGACTATAGTACACTTCTACATCTGGAACCAGTATACCACCTGAATTAAGCCTGGGGTTAGGCAGTTTAAGATTTCTGACAACATCTTTCTTTTAGTTTTAAGCTGCATTTTCAGACTCCTCAAAGGAGCACCATCAGACATAGGATCATTGTTAAGCTCTCAAAGCCCTTCCAGAAGCCCTTTCAAAAGTCATTCATGCTACACAGTGAATCACAAAGAACTGCAGATTACTCCATACCAGCACCTGGAGGCCATCTTTCTTCCACCTGAGAAGTTAAGAGGTGGAATTGGTTTATATACTACTTTAGCCTCAGGTACTGATGTGACTTGCTCAGATACTGCAGTCTTTCTCTGAGACAGATGCCTTTCTATATCTGGGGAAAAAAATAATTTAAACAATAAAATTATGATATGCTGTACCAATGTAAGTAACTATGTCAATATACCCATAGAAGAACAAAGGGGAAAGTAGGATTTTAGTAATAAGGTGAGCTAGGAAGCCATTGTTAATGGGAATCTATTAATACATGGAGCCTGTTTTTGTATCTTATATCAGGGCTGAAATCAATTAACATTATGGTAAGAGAGGCAGGAGAACACGATAAAGAACAGACCTGCAAGGGATTGCAGGAGATGATGTAGCTTATTCATTCTCCTAGGCCATAACTGTTACATCTTTGCCTTTCCTAACAACAACATAAAATAATTATAAAAGGCAATAGCTAAGAGCACTGCAAATCAAAGTAGAGAAGTGTTGGCACGTTACTGGCAAGGATCACAACAAAGAAAAGTGGGAAACTGTGGTGAACAACTTCAGGGGCTGGTTCTGGGCCCTCACCTGAACATAACCACAACTGGTAGCATGCCAAAGTGACTCAAAATGTTAAGGTAAAAATGAAATAGTAAAAAAAGGTAATTTGTTATTAAAGTATTAAAACATTATTATTCAAGAATTAATTTTTAAGACTGATACAATTATAATAACAATAATTATGATTTAATTGTTATAATATAAAATGCAGTATTTTTACAGAGTATATGTGACAATTATGTTTATCATAATATATTATCGTTTGCAATATATCTTATAATAATATTAGTATGTTAATTTTAGATGTTTCTATTATAATTGCTAAAAATACTGTCTGAAGGTATTGATATCTACAGTATGTTCTGTAAGAAAACTTGATCAGTCAGTAAGCTTTACAACATGTTGTTTAGCCTGTCTTAATTATGAATGGCTGAGAAGAGTTTGACCTTACTTCTCTTCTCACACCTCCCTGATCTTTCCACTCACACCCTTGTCTCTCCAAATGATGCTGCTACACTTAGGGCAGAATCTTCTTACTCTATTTCTACTGCCATTTGGAAGAACATTCCTGTAATTCTTTGTCTTAATAAGTCATAAGATCATCTGAAAAGCTCTCTTCTTTTCAGGTCTGTGAGTTTTAGCTTTTGTCTCTAAAATTAAACTAATCTCTTTGCAGAGCACAGAAAAATGCAATGTATAAAATGCACCCCTTACAGATATCAGCCAATAAAACTGATTCCATTTATTCCTCATGTACAGAAGCATTCCATAATATAAATTAAGATAAATTAAAAACTTGTTGATTTGAAAAATGTTACCTAAATTAAACTGGAATGATACTGTGTCTGATCAGAATCATTGACTATCTGAGAATATCTTCAGTATGTGCTTCCAAAATGATTTATTGTCAGAATTTATGGCTTGATTTCTAAAGTTATGCAGTCCCACAGACTAGCAGATGTCTCAGTTACCCATGTGCTTAGCCATTTTAATAGGTGAATAACTTATTAGTTTGTTCATATAGCAAATTATTTGCATATATACTTACATGCATTCCTTTCTTGATTGTCAAATTCCCTTTGGTATTTATGGACATGGATAAGGGTTTCAGTTAATTAGGAAAATATCTTTGCCACAAGTTCTCTAAATTACTTCTTACACAGAAACTTTACTTTGGTTTCGTGGCTGAGGCACTAGACTGAACTTTCTGATTATGGTAATGAGCTTGGTGCATTTTTCTTTTTAAGTATAAATGTGATATTCTTAAGACTTCTTTTATAACAGTTCCCAGGGTTTGGGGGAAATGGGTCACTGATGTTGTTAACAGTATTGAACAGTTCACTGACGTGAAGAAATTTATTTTTTCTTTCTGACATGTCAAAAGTAACTGAATAGAAAGTCTCTTGTTCATTGGCATTTAACCATACATGTCACTACCAGTCATGCAACGAATACATTTAATATTTTTTTTCAAAAGGAATCAACAGAATAATGCTACAAGACAACCCAACATTTAGTGCTGTGTTCTATTCTTGGTTCTGTCAGTGCCTTACTGCGTAGCCCTGTAGATGATGTTCATTTAGCCAATGTACAATTTGATACTTTCGGGCATTTACAGTTTTGATAACATGATTTGCTGAAATGTTTATGCAACATGATGTGTTTTGATGTTATAAAATACATAGGAACATATTGTACTTAATGGTAGGGCAAGCAGCAGAATGTAAGAAAGCTGTTTTGAATAATACTTTGCCAAATGTTAAAACTTTTTTTCCTTTTAATTTGGGATAAAACATAGTCATCAAAATCTGAAATAGCCAAATTATATATTTGTGTTTGTTAAGGGCGGTGTATTTCAGTCAAATGGCCCTTTAGTGATGTGTTATGCACTACTCTTATAGAATATGTTAATTCCAATGAAAACTAGATACCAGAAAAGTAAAATTTCTGAACATTTTTACATAATGCCACAATTTTGAAAATTTCTAACTTGTGATTTGCTTTATATGCCAGATGGATTGAATACAAATTACTCAAACATGTAAAATTATTCATATGCTTATTTTGTTCTGCATCACTGTCTCAATCCTTACAACAGTGCTAAAATTATATAACTCTAAAACTCTTGTTTGATATTCTGTCTTTTGTATGAAGGCTAACTATCTCTAACAGTTTGGTTTAAGGGATGATATCTGAAAAGTGTTTCCAAAACTGACTTCATAAAAGATTCAATAATGAGCAATCTGTTACCATAGTTATTGTTTAAAAATAAAATAAAAAATACAGGATTATAAACTGCTTTAAAAACAAAACCCAAATGAATGCCGACTTAAATTTGATGTAATATGAGCATCAAGGTATTATGTAAATGAAAAAAATACGAAGATGATCCAAATGAAAAGAGGACAACCTTAGCACTCTTCCAGCTTAACTTCTGTAACCCAACAGTAACAGTAAGAAAGTTATTCAGAAATTAAGTTTTTATTTGTGTGATAAAGGGATAAGGCAACACGATAAAAAAGCCCAAACTAGCTTAGGGTGATTTTGGAAAAGAAAATGTGTGTCTATATCTGAGCTTTGGTGATGTTCAGGTCATCTGTATCCCATTGTTTTGATTAGGATTTATTTCTAATCATTTTTGTCTTTTAGTTCAAAATGTAAACACTGAGATGAAGGTTTGGGATAATTTCTAAACTATATAAAGTATTCACACTATTTTCCTGTTGATGCTTAAAGATATAATGTTAAGACTGATCTATTTAGTTTAGGGATAACTGATTTTCAAATTTCTGAGCATAGAAAGGTTTTGAACACATCTACAAGCAAGGAAAAGAACACAGTTCAGAAATATTTTTCAAGTTCTATAATTTCACAGAATCACAGAATGATGGGGGTTGGAAGGGACCTCAAAAGATCATCTTGTCCAACCCCCCTGCCAAAGCAGGATCACCTGGTACATTTGTAGTGGAGAATTCTGCTTTGCAGGGAACTCCAGAGAAGGAGACTCCACACCCTCCCTGGGCAGCCTGTGCCAGTGCTCTGTCACCCTCACAGTGAAAAAGGTTTTCTAATATTTTTCTGGAACCTCTTATACTCCACCTTGTACCCACTGACCCTTGTCCTATCATTGGATATCACTGAGAAGAGCCTGGCTCTGTCCTCCTGACACTCCCCCTTCACATATTTATGAACATTGATAAAGTCACCCCTCAGCCTCCTCTTCTCCAAGCTAAAGAGACCCAGCTCCTTCAGCCTCTCCTCATAAGGGAGATGTTCCACTCCCTTCATCATCTCTGTGGCTCTGCGCTGGACTCTCTCAAGCAGTTCCCTGTCTGTCTTGAGCTGAGGGGCCCAGAACTGGACAAAATATTCCAGATGTGGTCTCACCAGGGCAGAGCAGAGGGGCTGTAGGACCTCTCCCAACCTACTAGCTACTCCCCTTCTCATACACCCCAGGATGCCATTGGCCTTCTTGGCCACGAAGGCACATTGCTGGCTCATGGGCATCCTGCCGTCCAATAGAACCCCCAGGTCCCTTTCCCCTTTATTGCTATTCTGCAACAGGTCAGTCCCCAACCTATACTGGTACTTGGGGTTGTTCTTTCCCAGGTGTTGATAACGTGTCTATAAGACAGTCAGCAATTCAGTCATCAGCTTAATTTTGTGATTAGAGTACAGTTCCTAGTGTTGATGTACAATTATCAGGAACTCTGTTACAAAAATTCCTTCCTTATGTGCAAGATGAATCAGGAGAGACTGTTTTATACAGCAGATGTTTCTATTTAGTATTAGTAGTCATACAGTCCTTTGAATAGTCAGAAACTTTAATGACCTTCTATACCATCTGCAAATAAATATTTCATATAAAATATTGTTGCATTGTTTACAAGTTAATCACCAGGTAATATAAGTGATCATATGAAATAGCATCTGTTTGCATCAATCACCATAATTTTAAGCTCTTGAAAGGCTCACAAGGAATTAGAAGTTCTTCAGAATGAAGTAGTTCTTGATAATTTTGCTAATAAGCAAATTTTTTAAAAAAAGATCAAATAACCCATGTACCAGTGTTTATTTTTCATCTAGTTAATACATACAAATATGTGTATATCTAATGTGAAGATCATACAGAAAATAGTAGTATTTAACTGTTGAGGAAAACTTATGATGCAGATGCAAATTCTTATTTTTCAAGATGTAGAAGGATTTTGTGACATATAGTGTTTCTTAAGCTGCTATATGCCTCAGGGTGATTGGTTATTTGCCATGTATATGTTTTTGGCTGCAAACTTTACATTGGCAATTAATACTAAACTGTAGGTGACCCTATTTGTTCCAAACATTTGAATATTTTATAGGTTGCTTGTTTTTATCTTTGTCAGACATTGGATGAGCATGAGCAGAATTCGTGTAACAAGGGATAGGATCTGCATAAGATAACATAGGAAGTGTTCAGGTGTATAAGACAGAACTTTAATTTTTTTTCTGCTGCTGGCCTTTGGGTAAAAAAGCTTAATATAAATTCAGAAGTAAGACAACCTTCACAAACAAGGCAGTGTATCTCAGCTATCTTGATGCAGCAAAATCTGGAATGAAGGCAAGCCTGCCTTGACCACTGGCTCTATAGAGAGCAGTGCAAATCTTTGTGTACATTAACCAGATATTTATGAGGCATCAAAAAGAGCTTCCCAAGGCATGCACAGAGCGATGTCATTGACTCTACCACAAGCACTCTCTTCTGCACATAGGTCTTAGAGAAGTGCTGCCCAAATGTCTGGGGCAGGAAACACAGGGCCAACCAGAGCTACGTGGGGTTTCAGAGGAAATATCAGATGGAGAGACTGTAACTGTATGCAGTGAAATTTGGCTGGGACATTGAAATCAACACATTAGCTCTTCTGAAAGGCATTATGCAATCTCGAAAAAATGCAAGCAGTTGGGATGTTTCATACCTTATCTGAAACCAGCCTACTTCTAAGACTATGAAGCTCCCTGAAACCATAATGGAAAATATATAGGCTATTATTATAGAAGGTATCAGAGTTACCTAATAGTAACATGACTTAAATGATGTTATTCCTAATTTATACATGTGTGAAAGCGAAGAAAATTAGGTCTTGGGTTTCCCTGCTTTCCTCCTTGGGATGGGCAACAACCTCATGAAATCCTAGCTCATTCATTAGGCATTTCCAGAACAGAGTAAAAATTGTGCCAAATGTTGCAATTCACATGTGGTCTGAGCTTAGGGACCCCAAGACTGTTTCGTTTACAAGGATATAAAATTTACCGTAACTTGAATCATGATCACACACGGGAAGACCTGGTTCTCTATTCCCCATATTCTAAACCTCCTTGATACTGCCTCAGGTGCTTTCAGATTGCATTTGTTCAAACATGGATTTTTATCATGTCTAATTAGAACTACAATGCCAATGCAAACAAGTAACATGAAACATTACTTTCTGGAGATAGTTAAAAAGAATCTGTAGTTTGGTTTACATTAACTATACATTATTCTGAAAGGTATACTATACTACAAAACCAGAAATACATAAACACCTTCTGATAATGCTCTGGATGAAGTAGCTAATTTGCCATTACTGATTAAATGTAAGGGAAGAACTAATCTGAGTTATCTTTTTTTAATTTCAAATAGAGATTTTTTTTCATGTTTTTTGTGTGTAAATTGTGGAGATATCTAAAGATTTGAGGGAATGAATTCTAAGGAAAACTGATGTTAGCTGGGTATTTAAATCTCTAAATACCATTTTGACACCTCAGAAAAAACAATCCATGCACATTTAGTTGATGATTTAGGCTGAAAAGTCAAGTGAGTTGTTTTCTGGTTTTTTTTAATAAATTGAATTTATATATTGAACGAAGTTAAAATTATACATTTTTCACATTCTTATGAAATTAAAAACCTCTTTATATTCTATTAGGGCATTTTAAACAAATCAGAGCAAGGGGAACGATGGCCTGAACTTAGACTGTGGTTTCATCATCTGTAAATCCACTGAATAATCCAACAGTACATATTTAGTCCAGATCAGCCAATTGCATCTCTGTCAAATTAGCCAGAGTACGTTATGGAGTTTTAATGTTGGCATTACGCCAGCTGTAGAAGAACAGATGCTACATGACTTGGCATAAAGCCTGCTCATTCAAAATTAATGCTTCACAATTTTTGGTCATATTTAAACCAGCAGAGTAAATTATAGCTGGTTAATATTTTGTACCAAGCAGTCAGAACATTTCAACATTTAAATTCTCAGTGTTTAAAACCTGGATTTTCTACCTGGATGACTAGCACACAAAAACAGCAACAACAAAGGACATCTTCAGTGGCCAAACCCACTGCTAACATCAGAAAGACAAGGAACGAGAAGAAGAGCAGTCACAAAGAGTGCATGAGAGCTGAGTTCAGTGCTCTCCTCTAGCTCTGAGGTCTCAAAAAGCGTATTCCTCACCTTTTCAGAAAGGTTTGCTATTCTTCCTGCCATCTGCTATTTTGGGTGAAATATTTCTCAGTCTTTTCTTTGGATGCTTTTCTACCTTGTACTAGACACATAAAAACACAAGATAGTCTGACAATTAGGGCTAGGATGTGGAACATCGGTGTTCCCATTCTTGTACCAGGGAATGCTTGACTGTTTAGGAAGAAGAAAAACATTTATTTTTTAGAAGAGAGAGATTGACAGGTTCTACTATTTATTTATTTTTATAGGCTACTTAGCACATTCTAACATGATTTGTGACATAAGTGTATGACAGATTCCAGGATATAATTTGATTTACATGAGCAGTGGCCTATAGTTTTTCTTCTCAAGTTGTGACTGATCTGAACCATAAATTTCCCATAAGAAAAGCTGTTCTCCTCTCCCTCTCCTTCTCATCGTACTGAATCCAGCTCTGCTGCATCTCCTTTCAGTGTTCAAAGTACAAGACTGTCCTGTTGTTTAGAGAGTGAAATGTGAAATCCAGCTGCAGCAGGCTATATGGGATTTTGGGTTGGCCTCGCAGACTGAACAAATAGCAAAATTTGAATCTGTACTTTCCTATAGGTCATGTGTGCTCAGATTGCATGTTTAGTTTGAGGCCGTATCTTGTTAAAAGAGATTGCCTGCTTTCTAAGGGACAGATGTGGCACAAACCAGCAGTAGGATCAGACGACCACAGTGAGCTCCTCCTTGATATTTTTCAAAGCCTCAGCAAAGAACCAATGTGTCGCAATTAGAAACTACCGGTAAATTTTCCACAGACATATTTTTTATATATATATATAAGGTAATAAATACTGTAAAACTCAGTTTTAAAGAAGAAACTTTTAGTTCTCAAATGTTTTGCCTTTCTTTTTTATTTCCTGTAAAATGCCCATTGGAGCAGTACATAGTTAAGACGGAATTTAGCATTTTGAATTATTTTATTCCTTGAGGCCTGCCTCAGAGGAAAAAGAAAAAAGTCCAACAACAAACAGCTTTTGGTTTGTAACTTCATAGACCTGTAGTTCCTTCTTTCCTTCCTTTTTCCAAATGCAAGTATTCATAAGAATTACTGTAGTATCTGTAACTCACTAGTGTAAGAAAGCAGAAGTCACAACAGCAGCATCAGATTTCGCATGAGAGAAAATTCCCGCTTCCTTTATGTTCTCTATATGTGCTCTATATTTCACTAAATTAAAAATAATATTTAATATTAAATACCAGTAAAAACTACTATATTTTGTTGTTATTGGTTTATTGGTTTATTATGATGTTCCCGCTTCCTTGATGTACTCTATATGTGCTCTATATTTCACTAAATTAAAAATAATATTTAATACTAAATACCAGTAAAAACTACTATATTTTGTTGTTATTGGTTTATTGATTTATTGGTTTATTGGTGTTGTTATTGGTTTATTGGTTTATTATGATGTTCCCGCTTCCTTGATGTACTCTATATGTGCTCTATATTTCACTAAATTAAAAATAATATTTAATACTAAATACCAGTAAAAACTACTATATTTTGTTGTTATTGGTTTATTTTTAAATGAAATTGAGAGTTAAATGTTTAGAATAAAGCATATCTGTTTGCACTGTGCATGGGTAATCAGGACGCAGATCTTTTTTTGGTCTCCTCTAGCTAAAATTTTAGATTTTAATCAAAGAAACAAGATTACAATGATTCAAACAAGAACTTAATAGTCCTTCTTGGTTCATTTATCCTCAGCTCTCAAGTAGTTCAGCATGATTATCTGTAAGCATGTTAAATATATACATTTCATATAGGTTTTAGGACATGAAAATGTGTTTTGTTTGAGTGAGAACTTGATCTTAGGTTCTGGAATGACACAGTTTCAGAACAATATCTCTTTACATTAGTACATTGGGTGTTTACTCACTTCTCTATATTCTACATATAAGTATAAATAAGTGAATGTGACAAAATGACAAACTCATGACAACTCTTGGGTACTCTTCAAGGGTGTCTCTCAATCTTCTCTCAGCATTCCTCATTTTTATCAGCAGTGTTTCAGCCATTTGAGTTAAAAGTGATATTTGTTAAGGTTTGCAATGTCAATTCTGTTATGCAATACTTCTAACGTGTAAGAGAGGGTGGACTAACCTATGTGATGCTACAGCAGTGAGAGTTTTATTATTAGTCTTCTTATTTAACCTTGTTTGAATGGGGTGCCAAACATTGACCATAATATTCAAATGTATATCCTTACTCTATGTATCTCTTTTTTAGTTCTACCTTTTCTTCCTTTAAAAGGTTCTCTTTCAAGAAAAGTCAGTCCACAAAGTGTCCACACTTCAATTATTAGAGATTCACTTCTGGAAGGGGAAAGTAAAAAGAAAAAATTTAAAAAAAAATAAAAATCTTATTAATTTGATTACTTTGTTAAAACAAATTAAAGTACAATTTTGGGTTTTTCATCTTAAACACAGCTGGCTGAGATCATGTAGCATTATTTTAATTAGAACACAATTCCCCCAGACCTGCTGTTATTGCAGCAATTCATTAAAGAGTCCAGGTGTAAAATATGAGGGATTTGATTGCTCATGGGATTGGTAAGAGCATATGGAGTTTTTCACCTTTAAGTTGTTGGTGTGAATCCAGCCTAGGCCAACAGTCAGCAGCTCTTGAGTTGTTACTCTCTAGTGACTCTTCCATAGCTCAGGGGATATGCCTGGGTAGTTGCAGTCTCATTCCCAACTCATTCCCAAGTGTCTAACTCACAAGATTTCTGAGCATAACCTTGTCATTTCCAGCTAATGGGATGAACAGTAAAAACAAAAATATAGACTGATTGCTTCAGTGGTCCGGTTTTGAGACATATTGGGAAACTTGTAGAGTTGATGTTCTAAACCTATTTTTTCAGTAGCAGAATACGGAGGGGATTATTTAACAATGATTTTACTCTACCATCTTCAGCAAGCACTACTTTCAGAAGTAAGCCATAGTACACCTTACGATTATTCTATCTAGCTCTCTGCCTGAAGGCAGGAAAAAACATTTCAAGACACAAGACACATATGTAAAGAAAGGCTCAGTTTCTTTTTGCCATTAAGATTTTGTATTTTCTTTTTTCTGTTAAGGATAATTTCTTTTACTGAAAGAAGTATTGTAAGTCATGGTATTGAATTGCCGCATATTCTGATAGCCTGGGAGAGGCTGGTCTTTAGTTCATATAAATGGAGGTTGATGAAGCAATGATACATAACTGAAGTAAATCTGGGGGCAGTACATACATAAACAAATGATTAACAGCAGGTGAGAGCAATTCTAAACTCATTTTATTTTATGAAAAAATATTTACACCTCTCCAGAGAATCTTTTAAAGGGTTTTTTATGTCTAGTCTGCAGGTCTATTTTCTAATTTTTCTAAGTCACCAGGCAAATGCTGCAGTTAGGAGTTCTGCTGCCATCTGATTGGGATTGGGCTGTCTTTGCTGCTTTGATGTAACAGAAGTTTCTGTGTAGCAGGTGGTCTTTCCTGCTGTTTATAGTGCAGCCTGGGGAGGTCTGTCAGATGTAACAGTTCTTCTTTATCTGCATGGAATTTGGGTAAATCACAATGGAACAGATGGAAAAATACTCACGTACCACCACAGTCCCACCTCTTAGTAGCAGCTTGTAAAATTCCACAAACATGCCCGATTCCCCAAAAGAGAGAGAAAAAAGTGTGATGGGTATATTTCTTAATTGCTGGAGGATATTCACTTTGTTTATGCACAAACCTAAACCTGGGAATTAGGAAAAGAGAACAAAACTAACAATCAACTTTAATTATTGCAGCTGTACTCTATGTATATTTTACAACTGCATTCCGTATTTATACAGGAACATATTGGGGAATTAGAAATTATCACCTGCTCTCCCGCAATCATTCAAAATACATTCTTTTCCTTTCCTGTTTTTCTTTTTCCTTTCGCTCATTCTTTTTATTGTCTCCTATTATCTCCTCTCCTTATGACAAAGATTACAGACATATAACAACTATAATACTTAAAAATTACATACTAAATATCATGAATAAAAATTCATTTAAGAGAGAATAATCCAAGCAAATGAACTCCTTTAGAACAAACATTCTTGAGGCTGTTGGTTCAGATTTTCAAAACAAGCATTTTCCTTTTGAGTACCAAAACAGTGGTTTATTCAAAAAATAACATTCATAGCACACCAGGTAGTGAAGTTCCATTGAATACTTGCCTGTTTTGTGGATAATAAACAGGGAAGTGACTTCTTTCATAAATATGGTATAACCACTGTGGTGGGTTGTCCCTGGCTGGAGGACAGGTGCCCACCAAAGCTGCTCTATCATTCCCCTCCTCAGCAGAACAAAAAGCCGTAACAAGGCTTGTGGGTCAAGGTAAGGACAGGCTGATCACTCACCAAGTGCTGCCACATGCAAAACAGATTCAACTTGGGGAACAATTTATTTAAATTTTTTTATCAATTGAATCAGACTAGGATAATGAGAAATGAACCTAAACCCTTCCCTTCTTCCCAGGCTCAGCTTTACTCCCAATTTTTCTGCCTCCTACTCTCCAGCAGCACAGGGGGACAGGGCATGGGGGTTGTGGTCAGTTCATCACACATCGT